>NW_025549831.1:12500-57748 GCF_905237065.1 Salmo salar | reverse complement strand
CAGTGTTGTCCACCTGGTTTAAATCTCTGTCTGTTTGTCTCCTCTCTTCTCTGCAGGTCATCAGAGCAGTGCTGGTGTCTCCTGTCCATATCAGACACAGTGTTGTCCACCTGGTTTAAATCTCTGTCTGTTTGTCTCCTCTCTTCTCTGCAGGTCATCAGAGCAGTGCTGGTGTCTCCTGTCCATATCAGACACAGTGTTGTCCACCTGGTTTAAATCTCTGTCAGATGCATTGTGTATTCTATTTCCTGTCAGTGATGTTATCCAGGTGGAGTATTCTATATCCTGTCAGTGATGTTATCCAGGTAGAGTATTCTATATCCTGTCAGTGATGTTGTATTCTATATCCTGTCAGTGATGTTATCCAGGTAGAGTATTCTATTTCCTGTCAGTGATGTTATCCATGTAGAGTATTCTATATCCTGTCAGTGATGTTATCCAGGTAGAGTATTCTATATCCTGTCAGTGATGTTGTCCAGGTAGAGTATTCTATTTCCTGTCAGTGATATTGTATTCTATATCCTGTCAGTGATGTTGTCCAGGTAGAGTATTCTATATCCTGTCAGTGATGTTATCCAGGTAGAGTATTCTATTTCCTGTCAGTGATATTGTATTCTATATCCTGTCAGTGATGTTGTCCAGGTAGAGTATTCTATATCCTGTCAGGGATGTTATCCAGGTAGAGTATTCTATATCCTGTCAGTGATGTTGTATTCTATATCCTGTCAGTGATGTTATCCAGGTAGAGTATTCTATATCCTGTCAGTGATGTTGTCCAGGTAGAGTATTCTATTTCCTGTCAGTGATGTTGTATTCTATTTCCTGTCAGTGATGTTGTCCAGGTAGAGTATTCTATTTCCTGTCAGTGATGTTATCCAGGTAGAGTATTCTATATCCTGTCAGTGATGTTATCCAGGTAGAGTATTCTATATCCTGTCAGTGATGTTGTCCAGGTAGAGTATTCTATATCCTGTCAGTGATGTTATCCAGGTAGAGTATTCTATATCCTGTCAGTGATGTTATCCAGGTAGAGTATTCTATATCCTGTCAGTGATGTTATCCAGGTAGAGTATTCTATATCCTGTCAGGGATGTTGTCCAGGTAGAGTATTCTATATCCTGTCAGTGATGTTATCCAGGTAGAGTATTCTATATCCTGTCAGTGATGTTATCCAGGTAGAGTATTCTATATCCTGTCAGGGATGTTGTCCAGGTAGAGTATTCTATATCCTGTCAGTGATGTTGTCCAGGTAGAGTATTCTATATCCTGTCAGGGATGTTGTCCAGGTAGAGTATTCTATATCCTGTCAGTGATGTTATCCAGGTAGAGTATTCTATATCCTGTCAGTGATGTTGTCCAGGTAGAGTATTCTATATCCTGTCAGTGATGTTGTCCAGGTAGAGTATTCTATATCCTGTCAGTGATGTTATCCAGGTAGAGTATTCTATATCCTGTCAGTGATGTTGTCCAGGTAGAGTATTCTATATCCTGTCAGTGATGTTATCCAGGTAGAGTATTCTATATCCTGTCAGTGATGTTATCCAGGTAGAGTATTCTATATCCTGTCAGGGATGTTGTCCAGGTAGAGTATTCTATATCCTGTCAGTGATGTTGTCCAGGTAGAGTATTCTATATCCTGTCAGGGATGTTGTATTCTATATCCTGTCAGTGATGTTGTCCAGGTAGAGTATTCTATATCCTGTCAGGGATGTTGTATTCTATATCCTGTCAGTGATGTTGTCCAGGTAGAGTATTCTATATCCTGTCAGTGATGTTGTCCAGGTAGAGTATTCTATATCCTGTCAGTGATGTTGTCCCTAATGGAAAGGCATGTCAGAGCCCTGTCCTCCAGTGAGTCATGTTTTCTCATCTTTTCCATTGTGAATTTCATCCGTTTCTCCTCTCAGAGGTAAAAGACAGTGATGGTGTTTTCTATCCGATGCTTGTTAGCTGAGGAGGTCTCCAGCGGTCGGAGGATGGTATACCGCGGGGTGTTTCAGGAAGCGTCATACAGCAAAGGACTGCTCATCTTTCACCACCTGAAAACCAGAGAAGAAAACAGTATTCTAGTTCCAGTAGACAGTGAGGTCCAGTTTGTGTTTTTCACCTAGATATCTCCGTACTTTTTCAATCCCAATCCAGCCATTTTGTTTATAAATAACACATTGTTTCTCTTCAGGCTAATTATTTGACTTGGAATAGGAAAATGCCACACAAAGCTATAGTACGTATCGGTGCAGCTGTATGGCTCTGAATGGTCATATCGGACGGCAACAGGAACAGGAAATGAACCCACAGGAAAAAACCTTAAGACCATACCATAGTGACACAGGGGACATAACCTCTGCTGAGCTCTGAGCTAAACTCACTGTCAGGATGAATAACTTACAGTAGATGCTTTCGACATCACTGTGCCAAACCAGCCTGACATAGTGTAGAAGGGTCCTGACATAGTGTAGAAGGGTTCTGACATAGTGTAGAAGGGTCCTGACATAGTGCAGAAGGGTCCTGACATAGTGTAGAAGTGTCCTGACATAGTGGAGAAGGGTCTTGACATAGTGGAAAAGGGTTATGACAGTGTAGAAGGGTTTGTTTTCTAAGAGCCCTCTGTTTTATTGACTGAGCTCTGAGAGATTTAGCTGCACTCACTGAGTTCTGGCACTCTCTTCCTCTGACTACTCTATCCTTCATTGCCTCACCTCTCTCTCTCTCTCTCTCTCTCTCTCTCTCTCTCTCCTCCTCTCTCAGTTTCTTTCTCTCTTTCTCTCTCTCTCGCTCTCTCTCTCTCTCCTCCTCTCGTTCTCTCTCTCTCTCCTCCTCTCTGTTTCCTCTCTCTCTTTCTCTTCTAGTGTAGAAGATTTCCTAAAGTGTAGAAGGGTCCTGACATAGTAGAGAAGGGTCCTGACATAGTGTAGAAGGGTCCTGACATAGTGGAGAAGGGTCCTGACATAGTGTAGAAGGGTCCTGACATAGTGTAGAAGGGTCCTGACATAGTGTAGAAGATTTCCTACATTGTAGAAGGGTCCTGACATAGTGTAGAAGGGTCCTGACATAGTGTAAAGAGTCCTGGCATAGTGGAGAAGGGTCCTGACATAGAATAGAAGGGTCCTGACATAGTGTAGAAGATTTCCTACATTGTGGAAGGATCCTGACATAGTGTAAAAGGGTCCTGACATAGTGGAGAAGGGTCCTGACATAGTGTAGAAGATTTCCAACATTGTATAAGGGTCCTGACATAGTGTAGAAGGGTCCTGACATAGTGTAAAGGGTCCTGGCATAGTGTAGAAGGGTCCTGTCATAGTGGAGAAGGGTCCTGACATAGTGTAGAAGATTTCCTACATTGTAAAAGGGTCCTGACATAGTGTAAAAGGATCCTGACATAGTGGAGAAGGGTCCTGACATAGTGTAGAAGATTTCCTACATTGTAGAAGGGTCCTGACATAGTGTAGAAGGGTCCTGACATAGTGTAGAAGATTTCCTACATTGTAGAAAGGTCCTGACATAGTGGAGAAGGGTCGTGACATAGTGGAGAAGAGTCCTGACATAGTGTAGAAGATTTTCTACATTGTAGAAGGGTCCTGACATAGTGTAGAAGGGTCATGACATAGTGTAAAAGGGTCCTGACATAGTGGATAAGGGTCCTGACATAGTGTAAAAGGGTCCTGACATAGTGTAGAAGGGTCCTGACATAGTGTAGAAGGGTCCTGGCATAGTGTGGAAGGGTCCTGTCATAGTGGAGAAGGGTCCTGACATAGTGTAGAAGATTTCCTACATTGTAAAAAGGTCCTGACATAGTGTAAAAGGATCCTGACATAGTGGAGAAGGGTCCTGACATAGTGTAGAAGATTTCCTACATTGTAGAAAGGTCCTGACATAGTGGAGAAGGGTCCTGACATAGTGGAGAAGGTTCCTGACATAGTGGAGAAGAGTCCTGACATAGTGTAGAAGATTTTCTACATTGTAGAAGGGTCCTGACATAGTGTAGAAGGGTCTTGACATAGTGTAAAAGGGTCCTGACATAGTGGAGAAGGGTCCTGACATAGTGTAGAAGGGTCCTGACATAGTGTAGAAGGGTCCTGACATAGATTAGAAGGGTCCTGACATAGTGTAGAAGGGTCCTGACATAGCATAGAAGGGTCCTGACATAGTGGAGAAGGGTCCTGACATAGTAGAGAAGGGTCCTGACATAGTGTAGAAAGTTTCCTACAGCGTAGAAGGGTCCTGACATAGTGTAGAAGGGTCCTGACATAGTGTAGAAGGGTCCTGACATAGTGTAGAAGATTTCCTACTGTGTAAAAGGGTCCTGACATAGTGTAGACGATTTCCTACAGTGTAGAAGGGTCCTGACATAGTGTAGAAGGGTCCTGACATAGTGTAAAAGGGTCCTGACATAGTGGAGAAGGGTCCTGACATAGTGTAGAAGATTTCCTACTGTGTAGAAGGGTCCTGACATAGTGTAAAAGGGTCCTGACATAGTGTAGACGATTTCCTACAGTGTAGAAGGGTCCTGACATAGTGTAGAAGGGTCCTGACATAGTGTAAAAGGGTCCTGACATAGTGTAGAAGATTTCCTACATTGTAGAAGGGTCCTGACATAGTGTAAAAGGGTCCTGACATAGTGGAGAAGGGTCCTGACATAGTGTAGAAGATTTCCTACTGTGTAGAAGGGTCCTGACATAGTGTAAAAGGGTCCTGACATAGTGTAGACGATTTCCTACAGTGTAGAAGGGTCCTGACATAGTGTAGAAGGGTCCTGACATAGTGTAAAAGGGTCCTGACATAGTGTAGAAGGGTCCTGACATAGTGTAGAAGATTTCCTACATTGTAGAAGGGTCCTGACATAGTGTAGAAGGGTCCTGACATAGTGTAGAAGGGTCCTGACATAGTGTAGAAGTGTCTTGACATAGTGTAGAAGGGTTCTGACAGTGTAAAAGGGTTCTGACAGTGTAGAAGGGTCCTGACATAGAGTAGAAGGGTCCTGACATAGTGGAAAAGGGTTATGACAGTGTAGAAGGGTCCTGACATAGTGTAGAAGGGTCCTGACATAGTGCAGAAGGGTCCTGACATAGTGTAAAATGGTCCTGACATAGTGGAGAAGGGTTCTGACAGTGTAGAAGGGTCCTGACAGTGTAGAAGGGTCCTGACATAGTGTAGAAGGGTCCTGACATAGTGTAGAAGGGTCCTGACATAGTGTAGAAGGGTTCTGACAGTGTAGAAGGGTCCTGACATAGTGTAGAAGGGTCCTGACATAGTGTAGAAGGGTCCTGACATAGTGTAGAAGGGTTCTGACAGTGTAGAAGGGTCCTGACAGTGTAGAAGGGTCCTGACAGTGTAGAAGGGTCCTGACATAGTGTAGAAGGGTCCTGACATAGTGTAGAAGGGTCCTGACATAGTGTAGAAGGGTTCTGACAGTGTAGAAGGGTCCTGACATAGTGTAGAAGGGTCCTGACATAGTGGAGAAGGGTTCTAACAGTGTAGAAGGGTTTGTTTTCTAAGAGCCCTCTGTTTTATTGACTGAGCTCTGAGAGATTTAGCTGCACTCACTGAGTTCTGGCACTCTCTTCCTCTGACTACTCTATCCTTCATTGCCTCACCTCTCTCTCTCTCTCTCTCTCTCCTCCTCTCTCTGTTTCTTTCTCTCTTTCTCTCTCTCTCGCTCTCTCTCTCTCTCCTCCTCTCGTTCTCTCTCTCTTTCTCTTCTAGTGTAGAAGATTTCCTAAAGTATAGAAGGGTCCTGACATAGTGTAGAAGGGTCCTGACATAGTGTAGAAGGGTCCTGACATAGATTAGAAGGGTCCTGACATAGTGTAGAAGGGTCCTGACATAGCGTAGAAGGGTCCTGACATAGTGGAGAAGGGTCCTGACATAGTAGAGAAGGGTCCTGACATAGTGTAGAAGTGTCTTGACATAGTGTAGAAGGGTTCTGACAGTGTAAATAGGTTCTGACAGTGTAGAAGGGTCCTGACATAGTGTAGAAGGGTCCTGACATAGTGGAAAAGGGTTATGACAGTGTAGAAGGGTCCTGACATAGTGTAGAAGGGTCCTGACATAGTGCAGAAGGGTCCTGACATAGTGTAAAATGGTCCTGACATAGTGGAGAAGGGTTCTGACAGTGTAGAAGGGTCCTGACAGTGTAGAAGGGTCCTGACATAGTGTAGAAGGGTCCTGACATAGTGCAGAAGGGTCCTGACATAGTGGAAAAGGGTTATGACAGTGTAGACGTGTCCTGACATAGTGTAGAAGGGTCCTGACATAGTGTAGAAGGGTCCTGACATAGATTAGAAGGGTCCTGACATAGTGTAGAAGGGTCCTGACATAGTGTAGAAGGGTCCTGACATAGTGTAGAAGGGTCCTGACATAGTGTAGAAGATTTCCTACTGTGTAGAAGGGTCCTGACATAGTGTAAAAGGGTCCTGACATAGTGTAGACGATTTCCTACAGTGTAGAAGGGTCGTGACATAGTGTAGAAGGGTCCTGACATAGTGTAAAAGGGTCCTGACATAGTGTAGAAGGGTCCTGACATAGTGTAGAAGATTTCTGACATTGTAGAAGGGTCCTGACATAGTGTAGAAGGGTCCTGACATAGTGTAGAAGGGTCCTGACATAGTGTAGAAGGGTCCTGACATAGTGTAGAAGGGTCCTGACATAGTGTAGAAGGGTCCTGACATAGTGTAGAAGTGTCTTGACATAGTGTAGAAGGGTTCTGACAGTGTAAAAGGGTTCTGACACCATAGAAGGGTCCTGACATAGTGGAAAAGGGTTATGACAGTGTAGAAGGGTCCTGACATAGTGTAGAAGGGTCCTGACATAGTGCAGAAGGGTCCTGACATAGTGGAAAAGGGTTATGACAGTGTAGACGTGTCCTGACAGTGTAGAAGGGTTTGTTTTCTAAGAGCCCTCTGTTTTATTGACTGAGCTTTGAGAGATTTAGCTGCACTCACTGAGTTCTGGCACTCTCTTCCTCTGACTACTCTATCCTTCATTGCCTCACCTCTCTCTCGTTCTCTCTCTCTTTCTCTTCTAGTGTAGAAGATTTCCTAAAGTATAGAAGGGTCCTGACATAGTGTAGAAGGGTCCTGACATAGATTAGAAGGGCCCTGACATAGTGTAGAAGGGTCCTGACATAGCGTAGAAGGGTCCTGACATAGTGGAGAAGGGTCCTGACATAGTAGAGAAGGGTCCTGACATAGTGTAGAAAGTTTCCTACAGCGTAGAAGGGTCCTGACATAGTGTAGAAGGGTCCTGACATAGTGTAGAAGATTTCCTAATTGTAGAATGATCCTGACATAGTGTAAAAGGGTCCTGACATAGTGGAGAAGGGTCCTGACATAGTGTAGAAGGGTCCTGACATAGTGTAGAAGATTTCCTACATTGTAGAAGGGTCCTGACATAGTGGAGAAGGGTCCTGACATAGTGTAGAAGGGTCCTGACATAGTGTAGAAGATTTCCTACAGCGTAGAAGGGTCCTGACATAGTGGAGAAGGGTCCTGACATAGTGTAGAAGATTTCCTAATTGTAGAATGATCCTGACATAGTGTAAAAGTGTCCTGACATAGTGGAGAAGGGTCCTGACATAGTGTAGAAGGGTCCTGACATAGTGTAGAAGATTTCCTACATTGTAGAAGGGTCCTGACATAGTGGAGAAGGGTCCTGACATAGTGTAGAAGGGTCCTGACATAGTGGAGAAGGGTCCTGACATAGTGGAGAAGGGTCCTGACATAGTGTAGAAGGGTCCTGACATAGTGGAGAAGGGTCCTGACATAGATTAGAAGGGTCCTGACATAGTGGAGAAGGGTCCTGACATAGCGTAGAAGGGTCCTGACATAGTGGAGAAGGGTCCTGACATAGTGTAGAAGTGTCTTGACATAGTGTAGAAGTGTCTTGACATAGTGTAGAAGGGTTCTGACAGTGTAAAAGGGTTCTGACACCATAGAAGGGTCCTGACATAGTGTAAAATGGTCCTGACATAGTGTAAAATGGTCCTGACATAGTGGAAAAGGGTTATGACAGTGTAGAAGGGTCCTGACATAGTGTAGAAGGGTCCTGACATAGTGCAGAAGGGTCCTGACATAGTGTAGAATGGTTCTGACAGTGTAGACTGGTCCTGACATAGTGTAGAAGGGTCCTGACATAGTGCAGAAGGGTCCTGACATAGTGTAGACGTGTCCTGACAGTGTCGAAGGGATGGTTTTCTAAGAGCCCTCTGTTTTATTGACTGAGCTTTGAGAGATTTAGCTGCACTCACTGAGTTCTGGCACAATCTTCCTCTCACTACTCTATCCTTCCTTGTCTCCCCTCTCTCTCTCTCTCTCTCTCTCTCTCTCTCTCTCTCTCTCTCTCTCTCTCTCCTCCTCTCTGTTTCCTCTTTCTCTTTCTCTTCTAGTGTAGAAGATTTCCTAAAGTGTAGAAGGGTCCTGACATAGTGTAGAAGGGTCCTGACATAGCGTAGAAGGGTCCTGACATAGTGGAGAAGGGTCCTGACATAGTAGAGAAGGCTCCTGACATAGTGTAGAACGTTTCCTACAGCGTAGAAGGGTCCAGACATAGTGTAGAAGGGTCCTGACATAGATTAGAAGGGTCCTGACATAGTGGAGAAGGGTACTGACATAGTGGAGAAGGGTCCTGACATAGTGTAGAAGATTTCCTAATTGTAGAATGATCCTGACATAGTGTAAAAGGGTCCTGACATAGTGGAGAAGGGTCCTGACATAGTGTAGAAGATTTCCTACATTGTAGAAGGGTCCTGACATAGTGTAAAAGGGTCCTGACATAGTGGAGAAGGGTCCTGACATAGTGTAGAAGATTTCCTAATTGTAGAATGATCCTGACATAGTGTAAAAGGGTCCTGACATAGTGGAGAAGGGTCCTGACATAGTGTAGAAGGGTCCTGACATAGTGTAGAAGATTTCCTACATTGTAGAAGGGTCCTGACATAGTGGAGAAGGGTCCTGCCATAGAGTAGAAGATTTCCTACATTGTGGAAGGGTCCTGACATAGTGTAGAAGGGTCCTGACATAGTGTAGAAGGGTCCTGACATAGTGGAGAAGGGTCCTGACATAGTGTAGAAGATTTCCTACAGTGTAGAAGTGTCCTGACATAGTGTAAAAGGGTCCTGACATAGTGTAGACGATTTCCTACAGTGTAGAAGGGTCCTGACATAGTGTAGAAGGGTCCTGACATAGTGTAGAAGGGTCCTGACATAGTGTAGAAGGGTCCTGACATAGTGCAGAAGGGTCCTGACATAGTGTAGAAGGGTTCTAACAGTGTAGACGTGTCCTGACAGTGTCGAAGGGATGGTTTTCTAAGAGCCCTCTGTTTTATTGACTGAGCTTTGAGAGATTTAGCTGCACTCACTGAGTTCTGGCACAATCTTCCTCTCACTCCTCTATCCTTCATTGCCTCACCTCTCTCTCCTCCTCTCTCTCTTTCTCTCTTTCTCTCTCTCTCGCTCTCTCTCTCTCTCCTCCTCTCGTTCTCTCTCTCTTTCCTCCTCTCTGTTTCCTCTTTCTCTTTCTCTTCTAGTGTAGAAGATTTCCTAAAGTGTAGAAGGGTCCTGACATAGTGTAGAAGGGTCCTGACATAGCGTAGAAGGGTCCTGACATAGTGGAGAAGGGTCCTGACATAGTAGAGAAGGCTCCTGACATAGTGTAGAACGTTTCCTACAGCGTAGAATGGTCCAGACATAGTGTAGAAGGGTCCTGACATAGATTAGAAGGGTCCTGACATAGTGGAGAAGGGTACTGACATAGTGGAGAAGGGTCCTGACATAGTGTAGAAGATTTCCTAATTGTAGAATGATCCTGACATAGTGTAAAAGGGTCCTGACATAGTGGAGAAGGGTCCTGACATAGTGTAGAAGGGTCCTGACATAGTGTAGAAGATTTCCTACATTGTAGAAGGGTCCTGACATAGTGGAGAAGGGTCCTGCCATAGTGTAGAAGATTTCCTACATTGTGGAAGGGTCCTGACATAGTGTAGAAGGGTCCTGACATAGTGTAGAAGGGTCCTGACATAGTGGAGAAGGGTCCTGACATAGTGTAGAAGATTTCCTACAGTGTAGAAGTGTCCTGACATAGTGTAAAAGGGTCCTGACATAGTGTAGAAGGGTCCTGACATAGTGTAGACGATTTCCTACAGTGTAGAAGGGTCCTGACATAGTGTAGAAGGGTCCTGACATAGTGTAGAAGATTTCCTACATTGTAGAAGGGTCCTGACATAGTGTAGAAGGGTCCTGACATAGTGTAGAAGGGTCCTGACATAGTGTAGAAGGGTTTTGACATAGTGTAGAAGGGTCCTGACATAGTGTAAAAGGGTCCTGACATAGTGTAGAAGGGTCCTGACATAGTGTAGAATTGACCTGACATAGTGTAGAAGTGTCTTGACATAGTGTAGAAGGGTTCCTACAGTGTAGAAGGGTCCTGACATAGTGTAAAATGGTCCTGACATAGTGGAAAAGGGTTATGACAGTGTAGAAGGGTCCTGACATAGTGTAGAAGGGTCCTGACATAGTGTAGAAGGGTCCTGACATAGTGTAGAAGGGTCCTGACATAGTGTAGAAGGGTCCTGACATAGTGTAGAAGTGTCCTGACATAGTGTAAAAGGGTCCTGACATAGTGTAGAAGGGTCCTGACATAGTGTAGAAGGGTCTTGACATAGTGGAGAAGGGTTTGTTTTCTAAGAGCCCTCTGTTTTATTGACTGAGCTCTGAGAGATTTAGCTGCACTCACTGAGTTCTGGCACAATCTTCCTCTCACTCCTCTATCCTTCCTTGTCTCCCCTCTCTCTCTCTCTTTCTCTCTCTCTCCTCCTCTCTCTGTTTCCTTCTATCTCTCTCTCTCTCTCTCTCTCTCTCTCTCTCTCTCTCCTCCTCTCTCAGTTTCTTTCTCTTTCTCTCTCTCTCGCTCTCTCTCTCCTCCTCTCGTTCTCTCTCTCTTTCCTCCTCTCTGTTTCCTCTTTCTCTTTCTCTTCTAGTGTAGAAGATTTCCTAAAGTGTAGAAGGGTCCTGACATAGTGTAAAAGGGTCCTGACATAGTGTAGAAGGGTCCTGACATAGTGTAGAAAGGTCCTGACATAGTGTAGAAGGGTCCTGACATAGTGGAGAAAGGTCCTGACATAGTGTAGAAGATTTCCTAATTGTAGAATGATCCTGACATAGTGTAAAAGGGTCCTGACATAGTGGAGAAGGGTCCTGACATAGTGTAGAAGATTTCCTACATTGTAGAAGGGTCCTGACATAGTGTAAAAGGGTCCTGACATAGTGGAGAAAGGTCCTGACATAGTGTAGAAGATTTCCTAATTGTAGAATGATCCTGACATAGTGTAAAAGGGTCCTGACATAGTGGAGAAGGGTCCTGACATAGTGTAGAAGATTTCCTACATTGTAGAAGGGTCCTGACATAGTGTAAAAGGGTCCTGACATAGTGGAGAAGGGTCGTGACATAGTGTAGAAGATTTCCTAATTGTAGAATGATCCTGACATAGTGTAAAAGGGTCCTGACATAGTGGAGAAGGGTCCTGACATAGTGTAGAAGATTTCCTACATTGTAGAAGGGTCCTGACATAGTGGAGAAGGGTCCTGACATAGTGGAGAAGGGTCCTGCCATAGTGTAGAAGATTTCCTACATTGTGGAAGGGTCCTGACATAGTGTAGAAGGGTCCTGACATAGTGTAGAAGATTTCCTACTGTGTAGAAGGGTCCTGACATAGTGTAAAATGGTCCTGACATAGTGTAGAAGGGTCCTGACATAGTGTAGAAGATATCCTACAGTGTAGAAGGGTCCTGACATAGTGCAGAAGGGTCCTGACATAGTGTAGAAGGGTCCTGACATAGTGCAGAAGGGTCCTGACATAGTGTAGAAGGGTTCTAACAGTGTAGACGTGTCCTGACAGTGTCGAAGGGATGGTTTTCTAAGAGCCCTCTGTTTTATTGACTGAGCTTTGAGAGATTTAGCTGCACTCACTGAGTTCTGGCACAATCTTCCTCTCACTCCTCTATCCTTCATTGCCTCACCTCTCTCTCCTCCTCTCTCTCTTTCTCTCTTTCTCTCTCTCTCTTTCTCTCTCTCTCCTCCTCTCTCTGTTTCCTTCTATCTCTCTCTCTCTCTCTCTCTCTCTCTCTCTCTCTCCTCCTCTCTCAGTTTCTTTCTCTTTCTCTCTCTCTCGCTCTCTCTCTCCTCCTCTCGTTCTCTCTCTCTTTCCTCCTCTCTGTTTCCTCTTTCTCTTTCTCTTCTAGTGTAGAAGATTTCCTAAAGTGTAGAAGGGTCCTGACATAGTGTAAAAGGGTCCTGACATAGTGTAGAAGGGTCCTGACATAGTGTAGAAAGGTCCTGACATAGTGTAGAAGGGTCCTGACATAGTGGAGAAAGGTCCTGACATAGTGTAGAAGATTTCCTAATTGTAGAATGATCCTGACATAGTGTAAAAGGGTCCTGACATAGTGGAGAAGGGTCCTGACATAGTGTAGAAGATTTCCTACATTGTAGAAGGGTCCTGACATAGTGTAAAAGGGTCCTGACATAGTGGAGAAAGGTCCTGACATAGTGTAGAAGATTTCCTAATTGTAGAATGATCCTGACATAGTGTAAAAGGGTCCTGACATAGTGGAGAAGGGTCCTGACATAGTGTAGAAGATTTCCTACATTGTAGAAGGGTCCTGACATAGTGTAAAAGGGTCCTGACATAGTGGAGAAGGGTCGTGACATAGTGTAGAAGATTTCCTAATTGTAGAATGATCCTGACATAGTGTAAAAGGGTCCTGACATAGTGGAGAAGGGTCCTGACATAGTGTAGAAGATTTCCTACATTGTAGAAGGGTCCTGACATAGTGGAGAAGGGTCCTGACATAGTGGAGAAGGGTCCTGCCATAGTGTAGAAGATTTCCTACATTGTGGAAGGGTCCTGACATAGTGTAGAAGGGTCCTGACATAGTGTAGAAGATTTCCTACTGTGTAGAAGGGTCCTGACATAGTGTAAAATGGTCCTGACATAGTGTAGAAGGGTCCTGACATAGTGTAGAAGATATCCTACAGTGTAGAAGGGTCCTGACATAGTGCAGAAGGGTCCTGACATAGTGTAGAAGGGTCCTGACATAGTGCAGAAGGGTCCTGACATAGTGTAGAAGGGTTCTAACAGTGTAGACGTGTCCTGACAGTGTCGAAGGGATGGTTTTCTAAGAGCCCTCTGTTTTATTGACTGAGCTTTGAGAGATTTAGCTGCACTCACTGAGTTCTGGCACAATCTTCCTCTCACTCCTCTATCCTTCATTGCCTCACCTCTCTCTCCTCCTCTCTCTCTTTCTCTCTTTCTCTCTCTCTCGCTCTCTCTCTCTCTCCTCCTCTCGTTCTCTCTCTCTTTCCTCCTCTCTGTTTCCTCTTTCTCTTTCTCTTCTAGTGTAGAAGATTTCCTAAAGTGTAGAAGGGTCCTGACATAGTGTAGAAGGGTCCTGACATAGCGTAGAAGGGTCCTGACATAGTGGAGAAGGGTCCTGACATAGTAGAGAAGGCTCCTGACATAGTGTAGAACGTTTCCTACAGCGTAGAATGGTCCAGACATAGTGTAGAAGGGTCCTGACATAGATTAGAAGGGTCCTGACATAGTGGAGAAGGGTACTGACATAGTGGAGAAGGGTCCTGACATAGTGTAGAAGATTTCCTAATTGTAGAATGATCCTGACATAGTGTAAAAGGGTCCTGACATAGTGGAGAAGGGTCCTGACATAGTGTAGAAGGGTCCTGACATAGTGTAGAAGATTTCCTACATTGTAGAAGGGTCCTGACATAGTGGAGAAGGGTCCTGCCATAGTGTAGAAGATTTCCTACATTGTGGAAGGGTCCTGACATAGTGTAGAAGGGTCCTGACATAGTGTAGAAGGGTCCTGACATAGTGGAGAAGGGTCCTGACATAGTGTAGAAGATTTCCTACAGTGTAGAAGTGTCCTGACATAGTGTAAAAGGGTCCTGACATAGTGTAGAAGGGTCCTGACATAGTGTAGACGATTCCCTACAGTGTAGAAGGGTCCTGACATAGTGTAGAAGGGTCCTGACATAGTGTAGAAGATTTCCTACATTGTAGAAGGGTCCTGACATAGTGTAGAAGGGTCCTGACATAGTGTAGAAGGGTCCTGACATAGTGTAGAAGGGTTCTGACATAGTGTAGAAGGGTCCTGACATAGTGTAAAAGGGTCCTGACATAGTGTAGAAGGGTCCTGACATAGTGTAGAATTGACCTGACATAGTGTAGAAGTGTCTTGACATAGTGTAGAAGGGTTCCTACAGTGTAGAAGGGTCCTGACATAGTGTAAAATGGTCCTGACATAGTGGAAAAGGGTTATGACAGTGTAGAAGGGTCCTGACATAGTGTAGAAGGGTCCTGACATAGTGTAGAAGGGTCCTGACATAGTGTAGAAGGGTCCTGACATAGTGTAGAAGGGTCCTGACATAGTGTAGAAGGGTCCTGACATAGTGTAGAAGTGTCCTGACATAGTGTAAAAGGGTCCTGACATAGTGTAGAAGGGTCCTGACATAGTGTAGAAGGGTCTTGACATAGTGGAGAAGGGTTTGTTTTCTAAGAGCCCTCTGTTTTATTGACTGAGCTCTGAGAGATTTAGCTGCACTCACTGAGTTCTGGCACAATCTTCCTCTCACTCCTCTATCCTTCCTTGTCTCCCCTCTCTCTCTCTCTTTCTCTCTCTCTCCTCCTCTCTCTGTTTCCTTCTATCTCTCTCTCTCTCTCTCTCTCTCTCGCTCTCTCTCTCTCTCCTCCTCTCGTTCTCTCTCTCTTTCCTCCTCTCTGTTTCCTCTTTCTCTTTCTCTTCTAGTGTAGAAGATTTCCTAAAGTGTAGAAGGGTCCTGACATAGTGTAAAAGGGTCCTGACATAGTGTAGAAGGGTCCTGACATAGTGTAGAAAGGTCCTGACATAGTGTAGAAGGGTCCTGACATAGTGGAGAAAGGTCCTGACATAGTGTAGAAGATTTCCTAATTGTAGAATGATCCTGACATAGTGTAAAAGGGTCCTGACATAGTGGAGAAGGGTCCTGACATAGTGTAGAAGATTTCCTACATTGTAGAAGGGTCCTGACATAGTGTAAAACGGTCCTGACATAGTGGAGAAAGGTCCTGACATAGTGTAGAAGATTTCCTAATTGTAGAATGATCCTGACATAGTGTAAAAGGGTCCTGACATAGTGGAGAAGGGTCCTGACATAGTGTAGAAGATTTCCTACATTGTAGAAGGGTCCTGACATAGTGTAAAAGGGTCCTGACATAGTGGAGAAGGGTCGTGACATAGTGTAGAAGATTTCCTAATTGTAGAATGATCCTGACATAGTGTAAAAGGGTCCTGACATAGTGGAGAAGGGTCCTGACATAGTGTAGAAGATTTCCTACATTGTAGAAGGGTCCTGACATAGTGGAGAAGGGTCCTGCCATAGTGTAGAAGATTTCCTACATTGTGGAAGGGTCCTGACATAGTGTAGAAGGGTCCTGACATAGTGTAGAAGATTTCCTACTGTGTAGAAGGGTCCTGACATAGTGTAAAATGGTCCTGACATAGTGTAGAAGGGTCCTGACATAGTGTAGAAGATATCCTACAGTGTAGAAGGGTCCTGACATAGTGCAGAAGGGTCCTGACATAGTGTAGACGTGTCCTGACATAGTGGAGAAGGGTTCTAACAGTGTAGAAGGGTTTGTTTTCTAAGAGCCCTCTGTTTTATTGACTGAGCTTTGAGAGATTTAGCTGCACTCACTGAGTTCTGGCACTCTCTTCCTCTCACTACTCTATCCTTCATTGCCTCACCTCTCTCTCTTTCCTCCTCTCTGTTTCCTCTTTCTCTTTCTCTTCTAGTGTAGAAGATTTCCTAAAGTGTAGAAGGGTCCTGACATAGTGTAGAAGGGTCCTGACATAGCGTAGAAGGGTCCTGACATAGTGGAGAAGGGTCCTGACATAGTAGAGAAGGCTCCTGACATAGTGTAGAACGTTTCCTACAGCGTAGAAGGGTCCAGACATAGTGTAGAAGGGTCCTGACATAGATTAGAAGGGTCCTGACATAGTGTAGAAGGGTCCTGACATAGCATAGAAGGGTCCTGACATAGTGGAGAAGGGTTTGTTTTCTAAGAGCCCTCTGTTTTATTGACTGAGCTCTGAGAGATTTAGCTGCACTCACTGAGTTCTGGCACAATCTTCCTCTCACTCCTCTATCCTTCATTGCCTCACCTCTCTCTCCTCCTCTCTCAGTTTCTTTCTCTCTTTCTCTCTCTCTCGCTCTCTCTCTCTCTCCTCCTCTCGTTCTCTCTCTCTTTCCTCCTCTCTGTTTCCTCTTTCTCTTTCTCTTCTAGTGTAGAAGATTTCCTAAAGTGTAGAAGGGTCCTGACATAGTGTAGAAGGGTCCTGACATAGATTAGAAGGGTCCTGACATAGTGGAGAAGGGTACTGACATAGTGGAGAAGGGTCCTGACATAGTGTAGAAGATTTCCTAATTGTAGAATGATCCTGACATAGTGTAAAAGGGTCCTGACATAGTGGAGAAGGGTCCTGACATAGTGTAGAAGATTTCCTACATTGTAGAATGATCCTGACATAGTGTAAAAGGGTCCTGACATAGTGGAGAAGGGTCCTGACATAGTGTAGAAGATTTCCTACATTGTAGAAGGGTCCTGACATAGTGTAAAAGGGTCCTGACATAGTGGAGAAGGGTCCTGACATAGTGTAGAAGATTTCCTAATTGTAGAATGATCCTGACATAGTGTAAAAGGGTCCTGACATAGTGGAGAAGGGTCCTGACATAGTGTAGAAGGGTCCTGACATAGTGTAGAAGATTTCCTACATTGTAGAAGGGTCCTGACATAGTGGAGAAGGGTCCTGCCATAGTGTAGAAGATTTCCTACATTGTGGAAGGGTCCTGACATAGTGTAGAAGGGTCCTGACATAGTGTAGAAGGGTCCTGACATAGTGGAGAAGGGTCCTGACATAGTGTAGAAGATTTCCTACAGTGTAGAAGTGTCCTGACATAGTGTAAAAGGGTCCTGACATAGTGGAGAAGGGTCCTGACATAGTGTAGAAGATTTCCTACAGTGTAGAAGTGTCCTGACATAGTGTAAAAGGGTCCTGACATAGTGTAGAAGGGTCCTGACATAGTGTAGAAGGGTCCTGACATAGTGTAGAAGATTTCCTACATTGTAGAAGGGTCCTGACATAGTGTAGAAGGGTCCTGACATAGTGTAGAAGGGTCCTGACATAGTGTAGAAGGGTTCTGACATAGTGTAGAAGGGTCCTGACATAGTGTAAAAGGGTCCTGACATAGTGTAGAAGGGTCCTGACATAGTGTAGAATTGACCTGACATAGTTTAGAAGTGTCTTGACATAGTGTAGAAGGGTTCCTACAGTGTAGAAGGGTCCTGACATAGTGTAAAATGGTCCTGACATAGTGGAAAAGGGTTATGACAGTGTAGAAGGGTCCTGACATAGTGTAGAAGGCTCCTGACATCGTGTAGAAGGGTCCTGACATAGTGTAGAAGGGTCCTGACATAGTGTAGAAGGGTCCTGACATAGTGTAGAAGTGTCCTGACATAGTGGAGAAGGGTTCTAACAGTGTAGAAGGGTTTGTTTTCTAAGAGCTCTCTGTTTTATTGACTGAGCTTTGAGAGATTTAGCTGCACTCACTTTGAGTTCTGGCACAATCTTCCTCTCACTCCTCTATCCTTCATTGCCTCACCTCTCTCTCCTCCTCTCTCTGTTTCTTTCTCTCTTTCTCTCTCTCTCTCTCTCGCTCTCTCTCTCTCTCCTCCTCTCGTTCTCTCTCTCTTTCCTCCTCTCTGTTTCCTCTCTCTCTTTCTCTTCTAGTGTAGAAGATTTCCTAAAGTGTAGAAGGGTCCTGACATAGTGTAAAAGGGTCCTGACATAGTGTAGAAGGGTCCTGACATAGTGTAGAAAGGTCCTGACATAGTGTAGAAGGGTCCTGACATAGTGGAGAAAGGTCCTGACATAGTGTAGAAGATTTCCTACATTGTAGAAGGGTCCTGACATAGTGTAAAAGGGTCCTGACATAGTGTAGAAGGGTCCTGACATAGTGTAGAAGGGTCCTGACATAGTGTAGAAAGGTCCTGACATAGTGGAGAAAGGTCCTGACATAGTGTAGAAGATTTCCTAATTGTAGAATGATCCTGACATAGTGTAAAAGGGTCCTGACATAGTGGAGAAGGGTCCTGACATAGTGTAGAAGATTTCCTACATTGTAGAAGGGTCCTGACATAGTGTAAAAGTGTCCTGACATAGTGGAGAAGGGTCGTGACATAGTGTAGAAGATTTCCTAATTGTAGAATGATCCTGACATAGTGTAAAAGGGTCCTGACATAGTGGAGAAGGGTCCTGACATAGTGTAGAAGATTTCCTACATTGTAGAAGGGTCCTGACATAGTGGAGAAGGGTCCTGCCATAGTGTAGAAGATTTCCTACATTGTGGAAGGGTCCTGGCATAGTGGAGAAGGGTCCTGACATAGTGTAGAAGGGTCCTGACATAGTGTAGACAATTTCCTACAGTGTAGAAGGGTCCTGACATAGTGTAGACAATTTCCTACAGTGTAGAAGGGTCCTGACATAGTGTAGAAGGGTCCTGACATAGTGTAGAAGGGTCCTGACATAGTGTAGAAGGGTCCTGACATAGTGTAGAAGTGCCTTGACATAGTGTAGAAGGGTCCTGACATAGTGTAGAAGGGTCCTGACATAGTGTAGAAGATTTCCTACTGTGTAGAAGGGTCCTGACATAGTGTAAAATGGTCCTGACATAGTGTAGAAGGGTCCTGACATAGTGTAGAAGATATCCTACATTGTAGAAGGGTCCTGACATAGTGTAAAAGGGTCCTGACATAGTGGAGAAGGGTCGTGACATAGTGTAGAAGATTTCCTAATTGTAGAATGATCCTGACATAGTGTAAAAGTGTCCTGACATAGTGGAGAAGGGTCCTGACATAGTGTAGAAGATTTCCTACATTGTAGAAGGGTCCTGACATAGTGGAGAAGGGTCCTGACATAGTGGAGAAGGGTCCTGCCATAGTGTAGAAGATTTCCTACATTGTGGAAGGGTCCTGACATAGTGTAGAAGGGTCCTGACATAGTGTAGAAGATTTCCTACTGTGTAGAAGGGTCCTGACATAGTGTAAAATGGTCCTGACATAGTGTAGAAGGGTCCTGACATAGTGTAGAAGATATCCTACAGTGTAGAAGGGTCCTGACATAGTGCAGAAGGGTCCTGACATAGTGTAGACGTGTCCTGACATAGTGGAGAAGGGTTCTAACAGTGTAGAAGGGTTTGTTTTCTAAGAGCCCTCTGTTTTATTGACTGAGCTTTGAGAGATTTAGCTGCACTCACTGAGTTCTGGCACTCTCTTCCTCTCACTACTCTATCCTTCATTGCCTCACCTCTCTCTCTTTCCTCCTCTCTGTTTCCTCTTTCTCTTTCTCTTCTAGTGTAGAAGATTTCCTAAAGTGTAGAAGGGTCCTGACATAGTGTAGAAGGGTCCTGACATAGCGTAGAAGGGTCCTGACATAGTAGAGAAGGCTCCTGACATAGTGTAGAACGTTTCCTACAGCGTAGAAGGGTCCAAACATAGTGTAGAAGGGTCCTGACATAGATTAGAAGGGTCCTGACATAGTGTAGAAGGGTCCTGACATAGCATAGAAGGGTCCTGACATAGTGGAGAAGGGTTTGTTTTCTAAGAGCCCTCTGTTTTATTGACTGAGCTCTGAGAGATTTACCTGCACTCACTGAGTTCTGGCACAATCTTCATCTCACTACTCTATCCTTCATTGCCTCACCTCTCTCTCCTCCTCTCTCAGTTTCTTTCTCTCTTTCTCTCTCTCTCGCTCTCTCTCTCTCTCCTCCTCTCGTTCTCTCTCTCTTTCCTCCTCTCTGTTTCCTCTTTCTCTTTCTCTTCTAGTGTAGAAGATTTCCTAAAGTGTAGAAGGGTCCTGACATAGTGTAGAAGGGTCCTGACATAGATTAGAAGGGTCCTGACATAGTGGAGAAGGGTACTGACATAGTGGAGAAGGGTCCTGACATAGTGTAGAAGATTTCCTAATTGTAGAATGATCCTGACATAGTGTAAAAGGGTCCTGACATAGTGGAGAAGGGTCCTGACATAGTGTAGAAGATTTCCTACATTGTAGAATGATCCTGACATAGTGTAAAAGGGTCCTGACATAGTGGAGAAGGGTCCTGACATAGTGTAGAAGATTTCCTACATTGTAGAAGGGTCCTGACATAGTGTAAAAGGGTCCTGACATAGTGGAGAAGGGTCCTGACATAGTGTAGAAGATTTCCTAATTGTAGAATGATCCTGACATAGTGTAAAAGGGTCCTGACATAGTGGAGAAGGGTCCTGACATAGTGTAGAAGGGTCCTGACATAGTGTAGAAGATTTCCTACATTGTAGAAGGGTCCTGACATAGTGGAGAAGGGTCCTGCCATAGTGTAGAAGATTTCCTACATTGTGGAAGGGTCCTGACATAGTGTAGAAGGGTCCTGACATAGTGTAGAAGGGTCCTGACATAGTGGAGAAGGGTCCTGACATAGTGTAGAAGATTTCCTACAGTGTAGAAGTGTCCTGACATAGTGTAAAAGGGTCCTGACATAGTGGAGAAGGGTCCTGACATAGTGTAGAAGATTTCCTACAGTGTAGAAGTGTCCTGACATAGTGTAGAAGGGTCCTGACATAGTGTAGAAGGGTCCTGACATAGTGTAGAAGATTTCCTACATTGTAGAAGGGTCCTGACATAGTGTAGAAGGATCCTGACATAGTGTAGAAGGGTCCTGACATAGTGTAGAAGGGTTCTGACATAGTGTAGAAGGGTCCTGACATAGTGTAAAAGGGTCCTGACATAGTGTAGAAGGGTCCTGACATAGTGTAGAATTGACCTGACATAGTTTAGAAGTGTCTTGACATAGTGTAGAAGGGTTCCTACAGTGTAGAAGGGTCCTGACATAGTGTAAAATGGTCCTGACATAGTGGAAAAGGGTTATGACAGTGTAGAAGGGTCCTGACATAGTGTAGAAGGGTCCTGACATCGTGTAGAAGGGTCCTGACATAGTGTAGAAGGGTCCTGACATAGTGTAGAAGGGTCCTGACATAGTGTAGAAGTGTCCTGACATAGTGGAGAAGGGTTCTAACAGTGTAGAAGGGTTTGTTTTCTAAGAGCTCTCTGTTTTATTGACTGAGCTTTGAGAGATTTAGCTGCACTCACTTTGAGTTCTGGCACAATCTTCCTCTCACTCCTCTATCCTTCATTGCCTCACCTCTCTCTCCTCCTCTCTCTGTTTCTTTCTCTCTTTCTCTCTCTCTCGCTCTCTCTCTCTCTCCTCCTCTGGTTCTCTCTCTCTTTCCTCCTCTCTGTTTCCTCTCTCTCTTTCTCTTCTAGTGTAGAAGATTTCCTAAAGTGTAGAAGGGTCCTGACATAGTGTAAAAGGGTCCTGACATAGTGTAGAAGGGTCCTGACATAGTGTAGAAAGGTCCTGACATAGTGTAGAAGGGTCCTGACATAGTGGAGAAAGGTCCTGACATAGTGTAGAAGATTTCCTACATTGTAGAAGGGTCCTGACATAGTGTAAAAGGGTCCTGACATAGTGTAGAAGGGTCCTGACATAGTGTAGAAGGGTCCTGACATAGTGTAGAAAGGTCCTGACATAGTGGAGAAAGGTCCTGACATAGTGTAGAAGATTTCCCTAATTGTAGAATGATCCTGACATAGTGTAAAAGGGTCCTGACATAGTGGAGAAGGGTCCTGACATAGTGTAGAAGATTTCCTACATTGTAGAAGGGTCCTGACATAGTGTAAAAGGGTCCTGACATAGTGGAGAAGGGTCGTGACATAGTGTAGAAGATTTCCTAATTGTAGAATGATCCTGACATAGTGTAAAAGGGTCCTGACATAGTGGAGAAGGGTCCTGACATAGTGTAGAAGATTTCCTACATTGTAGAAGGGTCCTGACATAGTGGAGAAGGGTCCTGCCATAGTGTAGAAGATTTCCTACATTGTGGAAGGGTCCTGGCATAGTGGAGAAGGGTCCTGACATAGTGTAGAAGGGTCCTGACATAGTGTAGACAATTTCCTACAGTGTAGAAGGGTCCTGACATAGTGTAGACAATTTCCTACAGTGTAGAAGGGTCCTGACATAGTGTAGAAGGGTCCTGACATAGTGTAGAAGGGTCCTGACATAGTGTAGAAGGGTCCTGACATAGTGTAGAAGTGCCTTGACATAGTGTAGAAGGGTCCTGACATAGTGTAGAAGGGTCCTGACATAGTGTAGAAGATTTCCTACTGTGTAGAAGGGTCCTGACATAGTGTAAAATGGTCCTGACATAGTGTAGAAGGGTCCTGACATAGTGTAGAAGATATCCTACAGTGTAGAAGGGTCCTGACATAGTGTAGAAGGGTCCTGACATAGTGTAGAAGGGTCCTGACATAGTGTAAAAGGGTCCTGACATAGTGTAGAAGGGTCCTGACATAGTGGAGAAGGGTTCTAACAGTGTAGAAGGGTTTGTTTTCTAAGAGCCCTCTGTTTTATTTACTGAGCTTTGAGAGATTTAGCTGCACTCACTTTGAGTTCTGGCACTCTCTTCCTCTCACTCCTCTATCCTTCCTTGCCTCCCCTCTCTCTCTCTCTTTCTCTCTCTCTCCTCCTCTCTCTGTTTCCTTCTATCTCTCTCTCTCCTCCTCTCGCTCTCTCTCCCGCTCTCTCTACTCCTCTCGCTCTCTCTGTCTCTCTCGTCCTCTCACTGTTTCCTCTCTCTCCTCCTCTCGCTCTCTCTGTCTCTCTCCTCTCTCTCTTTCTCTTCTTCTCTCTCTCTCTTTCATTCTCTCTCTCTCCCTCCACTATCTCTCTCCATCTCTCTTCTTCTCTCTCTCTGCTATGTCCTTCCTGCAGCATTAGACCTTTTGTTCATAGCCCCTCTGCTTCAATACAGCCTGTCTACCCAGCTCTCTCCATCACACACACACGCACACACACACACACACACACACACACACACACACACACACACACACACACACACACACACACACACACACACACACACACACACACACACACACACACACACATCCTCAAAGAAAACACAAACACATTCTGCACGACACTTCAGGCCATCACCATCATCACAGTCCTATATTCAGTCTGGAGAACAGAGGGAGGGGAGAGGAGGAGCAGAGGAGGGAGGACGGGGGGAACAGCTAAGCAGCCGTCACTTCCTGTTTACTGTAGCAGCTTCCTATTCCACACAGAGTGATGAGAGACTGTTGCTGTTGCTAGGCACTGTCTGCCATCAACTGGTCATCTACTGGCACTGCCATGTAGCAACACCGCTAACCGAGACCACTGCCATGTAGCAACACCGCTAACCGCTGCCATGTAGCAACACCGCTAACCACTGCCATGTAGCAACACCGCTAACTTAGACCACTGCCATGTAGCAACACCGCTAACCACTGCCATGTAGCAACACCGCTAACTTAGACCACTGCCATGTAGCAACACCGCTAACCACTGCCATGTAGCAACACCGCTAACTTAGACCACTGCCATGTAGCAACACCGCTAACCGAGACCGCTGCCATGTAGCAACACCGCTAACCACTGCCATGTAGCAACACCGCTAACTTAGACCACTGCCATGTAGCAACACCGCTAACCACTGCCATGTAGCAACACCGCTAACCAAGACCGCTGCCATGTAGCAACACCGCTAACCACTGCCATGTAGCAACACCGCTAACCTAGACCACTGCCATGTAGCAACACCGCTAACCATTGCCATCTAGCAACACTGCTAACTTAGACCACTGCCATGTAGCAACAGCGCTAACCAGACCACTGCCATGTAGCAACACCGCTAACTTAGACCACTGCCATGTAGCAACACCGCTAACCGAGACCACTGCCATGTAGCAACACCGCTAACCACTGCCATGTAGCAACACCGCTAACCGAGACCGCTGCCATGTAGCAACACCGCTAACCGAGACCACTGCCATGTAGCAACACCGCTAACCTAGACCACTGCCATGTAGCGACACCGCTAACTTAGACCACTGCCATGTAGCAACACCGCTAACCACTGCCATGTAGCAACACCGCTAACCGAGACCGCTGCCATGTAGTAACACCGCTAACCACTGCCATGTAGCAACACCGCTAACTTAGACCACTGCCATGTAGCAACACCGCTAACCATTGCCATCTAGCAACACTGCTAACTTAGACCACTGCCATGTAGCAACAGCGCTAACCATTGCCATCTAGCAACACTGCTAACTTAGACCACTGCCATGTAGCAACAGCGCTAACTTAGACCACTGCCATGTAGCAACACCGCTAACTTAGACCACTGCCATGTAGCAACACCGCTAACTTAGACCACTGCCATGTAGCAACACCGCTAACCGAGACCACTGCCATGTAGCAACACCGCTAACCACTGCCATGTAGCATCACCGCTAACCGAGACCGCTGCCATGTAGCAACACCGCTAACCGAGACCACTGCCATGTAGCAACACCGCTAACTTAGACCACTGCCATGTAGCAACACCGCTAACTTAGACCACTGCCATGTAGCAACACCGCTAACCGAGACCGCTGCCATGTAGCAACACCGCTAACCGAGACCGCTGCCATGTAGCAACACCGCTAACCACTGCCATGTAGCAACACCGCTAACCATTGCCATCTAGCAACACTGCTAACTTAGACCACTGCCATGTAGCAACAGCGCTAACCATTGCCATCTAGCAACACTGCTAACTTAGACCACTGCCATGTAGCAACAGCGCTAACTTAGACCACTGCCATGTAGCAACACCGCTAACTTAGACCACTGCCATGTAGCAACACCGCTAACCGAGACCACTGCCATGTAGCAACACCGCTAACCACTGCCATGTAGCAACACCGCTAACCGAGACCGCTGCCATGTAGCAACACCGCTAACCGAGACCACTGCCATGTAGCAACACCGCTAACTTAGACCAGTGCCATGTAGCGACACCGCTAACTTAGACCACTGCCATGTAGCAACACCGCTAACCACTGCCATGTAGCAACACCGCTAACCGAGACCGCTGCCATGTAGCAACACCGCTAACCGAGACCGCTGCCATGTAGCAACACCGCTAACCACTGCCATGTAGCAACACCGCTAACTTAGACCACTGCCATGTAGCAACACCGCTAACCATTGCCATCTAGCAACACTGCTAACCAGACCACTGCCATGTAGCAACAGCGCTAACCATTGCCATCTAGCAACACTGCTAACTTAGACCACTGCCATGTAGCAACAGCGCTAACTTAGACCACTGCCATGTAGCAACACCGCTAACTTAGACCACTGCCATGTAGCAACACCGCTAACCGAGACCACTGCCATGTAGCAACACCGCTAACCACTGCCATGTAGCAACACCGCTAACCGAGACCGCTGCCATGTAGCAACACCGCTAACCGAGACCACTGCCATGTAGCAACACCGCTAACTTAGACCAGTGCCATGTAGCGACACCGCTAACTTAGACCACTGCCATGTAGCAACAGCGCTAACTTAGACCACTGCCATGTAGCAACACCGCTAACTTAGACCACTGCCATGTAGCAACACCGCTAACCGAGACCACTGCCATGTAGCAACACCGCTAACCACTGCCATGTAGCAACACTGCTAACCGAGACCGCTGCCATGTAGCAACACCGCTAACCGAGACCACTGGCATGTAGCAACACCGCTAACTTAGACCACTGCCATGTAGCGACACCGCTAACTTAGACCACTGCCATGTAGCAACACCGCTAACCACTGCCATGTAGCAACACCGCTAACCGAGACCGCTGCCATGTAGCAACACCGCTAACCACTGCCATGTAGCAACACCGCTAACTTAGACCACTGCCATGTAGCAACACCGCTAACCATTGCCATCTAGCAACACTGCTAACTTAGACCACTGCCATGTAGCAACAGCGCTAACCATTGCCATCTAGCAACACTGCTAACTTAGACCACTGCCATGTAGCAACAGCGCTAACTTAGACCACTGCCATGTAGCAACACCGCTAACTTAGACCACTGCCATGTAGCAACACCGCTAACTTAGACCACTGCCATGTAGCAACACCGCTAACCGAGACCGCTGCCATGTAGCAACACCGCTAACCACTGCCATGTAGCAACACCGCTAACCGAGACCGCTGCCATGTAGCAACACCGCTAACCACTGCCATGTAGCAACACCGCTAACTTAGACCACTGCCATGTAGCAACACCGCTAACCATTGCCATCTAGCAACACTGCTAACTTAGACCACTGCCATGTAGCAACAGCGCTAACCATTGCCATCTAGCAACACTGCTAACTTAGACCACTGCCATGTAGCAACAGCGCTAACTTAGACCACTGCCATGTAGCAACACCGCTAACTTAGACCACTGCCATGTAGCAACACCGCTAACTTAGACCACTGCCATGTAGCAACACCGCTAACTTAGACCACTGCCATGTAGCAACACCGCTAACCGAGACCGCTGCCATGTAGCAACACCGCTAACCGAGACCGCTGCCATGTAGCAACACCGCTAACCACTGCCATGTAGCAACACCGCTAACTTAGACCACTGCCATGTAGCAACAGCGCTAACCATTGCCATCTAGCAACACTGGTAACCAGACCACTGCCATGTAGCAACAGCGCTAACCTAGACCACTGCCATGTAGCAACACCGCTAACTTAGACCACTGCCATGTAGCAACACCGCTAACCGAGACCACTGCCATGTAGCAACACCGCTAACCACTGCCATGTAGCAACACCGCTAACCGAGACCGCTGCCATGTAGCAACACCGCTAACCGAGACCACTGCCATGTAGCAACACCGCTAACTGAGACCACTGCCATCTAGCGACACCGCTAACTTAGACCACTGCCATGTAGCAACACCGCTAACCACTGCCATGTAGCAACACCGCTAACCGAGACCACTGCCATGTAGCAACACCGCTAACCACTGCCATGTAGCAACACCGCTAACCGAGACCGCTGCCATGTAGCAACACCGCTAACCGAGACCACTGCCATGTAGCAACACCGCTAACTGAGACCACTGCCATCTAGCGACACCGCTAACTTAGACCACTGCCATGTAGCAACACCGCTAACCACTGCCATGTAGCAACACCGCAAACCGAGACCACTGCCATGTAGCAACACCGCTAACCACTGCCATGTAGCAACACCGCTAACCGAGACCACTGCCATGTAGCAACACCGCTAACCGAGACCACTGCCATGTAGCAACACCGCTAACTTAGACCACTGCCATGTAGTGACACCGCTAACTTAGACCACTGCCATGTAGCAACACCGCTAACCACTGCCATGTAGCAACACCGCTAACCGAGACCACTGCCATGTAGCAACACCGCTAACCGAGACCGCTGCCATGTAGCAACACCGCTAACCGAGACCACTGCCATGTAGCAACACCGCTAACTTAGACCACTGCCATGTAGCGACACCGCTAACTTAGACCACTGCCATGTAGCAACACCGCTAACCACTGCCATGTAGCAACACCGCTAACCGAGACCACTGCCATGTAGCAACACCGCTAACCACTGCCATGTAGCAACACCGCTAACCGAGACCACTGCCATGTAGCAACACCGCTAACCGAGACCGCTGCCATGTAGCAACACCGCTAACCGAGACCACTGCCATGTAGCAACACCGCTAACCGAGACCACTGCCATGTAGCAACACCGCTAACCAAGACCACTGCCATGTAGCAACACCGCTAACTTAGACCACTGCCATGTAGCGACACCGCTAACCACTGCCATGTAGCAACACCGCTAACTTAGACCACTGCCATGTAGCGACACCGCTAACCACTGCCATGTAGCAACACCGCTAACTTAGACCACTGCCATGTAGCAACACCGCTAACCACTGCCATGTAGCAACACCGCTAACTTAGACCACTGCCATGTAGCAACACCGCTAACCACTGCCATGTAGCAACACCGCTAACCGAGACCGCTGCCATGTAGCAACACCGCTAACTGAGACCACTGCCATCTAGCAACACCGCTAACCAAGACCGCTGCCATGTAGCAACACCGCTAACCACTGCCATGTAGCAACACCGCTAACTTAGACCACTGCCATGTAGCAACACCACTAACCAAGACCGCTGCCATGTAGCAACACCGCTAACCACTGCCATGTAGCAACACCGCTAACTTAGACCACTGCCATGTAGCAACACCGCTAACCACTGCCATGTAGCAACACCGCTAACTTAGACCACTGCCATGTAGCAACACCGCTAACCACTGCCATGTAGCAACACCGCTAACCGAGACCACTGCCATCTAGCAACACCGCTAACCAAGACCGCTGCCATGTAGCAACACCGCTAACCACTGCCATGTAGCAACACCGCTAACTTAGACCACTGCCATGTAGCAACACCGCTAACCACTGCCATGTAGCAACACTGCTAACCGAGACCGCTGCCATGTAGCAACACCGCTAACCACTGCCATGTAGCAACACCGCTAACCGAGACCGCTGCCATGTAGCAACACCGCTAATCGAGACCACTGCCATCTAGCAACACCGCTAACCAAGACCGCTGCCATGTAGCAACACCGCTAACCACTGCCATGTAGCAACACTGCTAATCGAGACCACTGCCATCTAGCAACACCGCTAACCAAGACCGCTGCCATGTAGCAACACCGCTAACCACTGCCATGTAGCAACACTGCTAACTTAGACCACTGCCATGTAGCAACACCGCTAACCGAGACCACTGCCATGTAGCAACACCGCTAACCACTGCCATGTAGCAACACCGCTAACCGAGACCGCTGCCATGTAGCAACACCGCTAACCGAGACCACTGCCATGTAGCAACACCGCTAACTTAGACCACTGCCATGTAGCAACACCGCTAACTTAGACCACTGCCATGTAGCAACACCGCTAACCGAGACCGCTGCCATGTAGCAACACCGCTAACCGAGACCGCTGCCATGTAGCAACACCGCTAACCACTGCCATGTAGCAACACCGCTAACTTAGACCACTGCCATGTAGCAACAGCGCTAACCATTGCCATCTAGCAACACTGCTAACTTAGACCACTGCCATGTAGCAACAGCGCTAACTTAGACCACTGCCATGTAGCAACACCGCTAACTTAGACCACTGCCATGTAGCAACACCGCTAACCGAGACCACTGCCATGTAGCAACACCGCTAACCACTGCCATGTAGCAACACCGCTAACCGAGACCGCTGCCATGTAGCAACACCGCTAACCGAGACCACTGCCATGTAGCAACACCGCTAACCGAGACCGCTGCCATGTAGCAACACCGCTAACCGAGACCGCTGCCATGTAGCAACACCGCTAACCACTGCCATGTAGCAACACCGCTAACTTAGACCACTGCCATGTAGCAACAGCGCTAACCATTGCCATCTAGCAACACTGCTAACTTAGACCACTGCCATGTAGCAACAGCGCTAACTTAGACCACTGCCATGTAGCAACACCGCTAACTTAGACCACTGCCATGTAGCAACACCGCTAACCGAGACCACTGCCATGTAGCAACACCGCTAACCACTGCCATGTAGCAACACCGCTAACCGAGACCGCTGCCATGTAGCAACACCGCTAACCGAGACCACTGCCATGTAGCAACACCGCTAACTGAGACCACTGCCATCTAGCGACACCGCTAACTTAGACCACTGCCATGTAGCAACACCGCTAACCACTGCCATGTAGCAACACCGCTAACCGAGACCACTGCCATGTAGCAACACCGCTAACCACTGCCATGTAGCAACACCGCTAACCGAGACCACTGCCATGTAGCAACACCGCTAACCGAGACCACTGCCATGTAGCAACACCGCTAACTTAGACCACTGCCATGTAGTGACACCGCTAACCTAGACCACTGCCATGTAGCAACACCGCTAACCACTGCCATGTAGCAACACCGCTAACCGAGACCACTGCCATGTAGCAACACCGCTAACCGAGACCGCTGCCATGTAGCAACACCGCTAACCGAGACCACTGCCATGTAGCAACACCGCTAACTTAGACCACTGCCATGTAGCGACACCGCTAACTTAGACCACTGCCATGTAGCAACACCGCTAACCACTGCCATGTAGCAACACCGCTAACCGAGACCACTGCCATGTAGCAACACCGCTAACCACTGCCATGTAGCAACACCGCTAACCGAGACCACTGCCATGTAGCAACACCGCTAACCGAGACCGCTGCCATGTAGCAACACCGCTAACCGAGACCACTGCCATGTAGCAACACCGCTAACCGAGACCACTGCCATGTAGCAACACCGCTAACCAAGACCACTGCCATGTAGCAACACCGCTAACTTAGACCACTGCCATGTAGCGACACCGCTAACCACTGCCGTAGCAACACCGCTAACTTAGACCACTGCCATGTAGCGACACCGCTAACCACTGCCATGTAGCAACACCGCTAACCCAGACCACTGCCATGTAGCAACACCGCTAACCACTGCCATGTAGCAACACCGCTAACTTAGACCACTGCCATGTAGCAACACCGCTAACCACTGCCATGTAGCAACACCGCTAACCGAGACCGCTGCCATGTAGCAACACCGCTAACTGAGACCACTGCCATCTAGCAACACCGCTAACCAAGACCGCTGCCATGTAGCAACACCGCTAACCACTGCCATGTAGCAACACCGCTAACCAGACCACTGCCATGTAGCAACACCGCTAACCACTGCCATGTAGCAACACCGCTAACCGAGACCGCTGCCATGTAGCAACACCGCTAACCACTGCCATGTAGCAACACCGCTAACCTAGACCACTGCCATGTAGCGACACCGCTAACCACTGCCATGTACCAACACCGCTAACTCAGACCACTGCCATGTAGCAACACCGCTAACCACTGCCATGTAGCAACACCGCTAACTTAGACCACTGCCATGTAGCAACACCGCTAACCACTGCCATGTAGCAACACCGCTAACCTAGACCACTGCCATGTAGCAACACCACTAACCAAGACCGCTGCCATGTAGCAACACCGCTAACCACTGCCATGTAGCAACACCGCTAACCAGACCACTGCCATGTAGCAACACCGCTAACCACTGCCATGTAGCAACACCGCTAACCGAGACCACTGCCATCTAGCAACACCGCTAACCAAGACCGCTGCCATGTAGCAACACCGCTAACCACTGCCATGTAGCAACACCGCTAACCTAGACCACTGCCATGTAGCAACACCGCTAACCACTGCCATGTAGCAACACTGCTAACCGAGACCGCTGCCATGTAGCAACACCGCTAACCACTGCCATGTAGCAACACCGCTAACCGAGACCGCTGCCATGTAGCAACACCGCTAATCGAGACCACTGCCATCTAGCAACACCGCTAACCAAGACCGCTGCCATGTAGCAACACCGCTAACCACTGCCATGTAGCAACACTGCTAATCGAGACCACTGCCATCTAGCAACACCGCTAACCAAGACCGCTGCCATGTAGCAACACCGCTAACCACTGCCATGTAGCAACACTGCTAACTTAGACCACTGCCATGTAGCAACACCGCTAACCGAGACCACTGCCATGTAGCAACACCGCTAACCGTGTAGCAACACCGCTAACCGAGACCTCTGCCATGTAGCAACACCGCTAACCGAGACCACTGCCATGTAGCAACACGGCTAACCGAGACCACTGCCTTGTAGCAACACCGCTAACCGAGACCACTGCCATGTAGCAACACCGCTAACCGAGACCACTGCCATTTAGCAACACCGCTAACCGAGACCACTGCCATGTAGCAACACCGCTAACCAAGACCACTGCCATGTAGCAACACCGCTAACCGAGACCACTGCCATCTAGCAACACCGCTAACCGAGACCACTGCCATGTAGCAACACCCCTAACCGAGACCACTGCCATGTAGCAACACCGCTAACCACTGCCATGTAGCAACACCGCTAACCGAGACCACTGCCATGTAGCAACACCGCTAACCGAGACCACTGCCATGTAGCAACACCGCTAACCAAGACCACTGCCATGTAGCAACACCGCTAACCAAGACCACTGCCATGTAGCAACACCGCTAACCACTCTCATGTAGCATTCCAATTAATCCCAAAGGTGTTCGATGGGGTTGAGTTCAGGGCTCTGTGCAGGCCAGTCAAGTTCTTCCACACCGATCTCGACAAACCATTTCTTTATCGACCTCGCTTTGTGAACGGGGACATTGTCATGCTGAAACAGGAAAGGGCCTTCCCTAAACTGTTCCCATAAAGGTGGAAGCACAGAATCGTCTAGAATGTTGTTGTATGCTGTAGCGTTAAGATTTCCCTGCATTGGAACTAAGGGGCCTAGCCTGAACCATGACAAACAGCCCCAGACCATTATTCCTCCTCCACCAAACTTTACAGTTGGCACTATGCATTGGGGCAGGTAGCGTTCTCCTGGCATCCGCCAAACCCAGATTTGTCCGTCGGACTGCCAGATGGTGAAGCGTGATTCATCACTGCAGAGAACGTGTTTCCACTGCTCCAGAGTCCAATGGCCGCGAGCTTTACACCTCTCCAGCCGAAGCTTGGCATTGAGCGTGGTGATCTTAGGCTTGTGTAAGGCTGCTCGGCCGTGGAAACCCATTTCATGAAGCTCAAGAACGAAAAGTTATTGTGCTGATGATGCTTCCAGAGGCAGAACTCGGTAGTGAGTGTTGCAACCGAGGAAAGACAATTTTTACACGCTTCAGCACTCTGCGGTCCCCTTCTGTGAGCTTGTGTGGCCTACCACTTCACGGCTGAGCCGTTGTTGCTCCTAGACGTTTCCACTTCACAATAACAGCCCTTACAGTTGACCGGGGCAGCTATAGCAGGGCAGAAATTTGATGAACTGACTTGTTGGAAAGGTGGCATCCTATGACGGTGCCACGTTGAAAGCCACTGAGCTCTTCAGTACGGGCCATTCTACTGACCATGTTTGTCTATGGAGATTGCATGGCTGTGTGCTCGATTGTTATACACCTGTCAGCAACGAGTGTGGCTGAAATAGCTGAATCCACTAATTTGAATGGGGTGTCCACATACTTTTGTATACATAGTGTATACGGAAGCACTCCACATTGTTACAGAATGTGAGAGGCGCACGGCACTGCGGTACGGAGATTTGACCTCTGCATGACCTCCGGAGGCTCTGCAATTGCGTCACATCCTCCATACGAAGCCTATGACCACATTTTCGGATCAAAGCGTAAATTGTCTTTCAGGCTTTCTGTAAAGCCAGCATAACAGTCAGTAAGACTGACTGTTGCCTCAGTGTGCCTCAGAGAGCCTGTCTATCTCTGTGCAGCAGCTGGGCAGTACCACAATACACAGCAGCCATAAATGGATTGGGTTTTATTTCATGTTATTGTAACTCGGTCTCCATGGCAACCACAACTCACACATAACTCAACTGCCATGCTGGTGTGAGGGGAGAGGAGGGGCTGAGGAAAGGGGAGTGGGTGGTGAGGGGAGAGGAGGGGCTGAGGAAAGGGGAGGGGGTGGTGAGGGGAGAGGAGGGGCTGAGGAAAGGGGAGGGGGGTGGTGAGGGGAGAGGAGGGGCTGAGTGGGTGGTGAGGGGAGAGGAGGGGCTGAGGAAAGGGGAGGAGGTGGTGAGGGGAGAGGAGGGGCTGAGGAAAGGGGAGTGGGTGGTGAGGGGAGAGGAGGGGCTGAGTGGGTGGTGAGGGGAGAGGAGGGGCTGAGGAAAGGGGGGGTGGTGAGGGGAGAGGAGGGGCTGAGGAAAGGGGGGGGTGGTGAGGGGAGAGGAGGGGCTGAGGAAAGGGGAGTGGGTGGTGAGGGGAGAGGAGGGGCTGAGTGGGTGGTGAGGGGAGAGGAGGGGCTGAGGAAAGGGGGGGGGTGGTGAGGGGAGAGGAGGGGCTGAGGATAGGGGAGGGGGTGACAACACCTCATGCTGGTAATTAATCAGGCTGTGACATAAGACTCTGGATTAAGGAGGAATCAATGCATCCAGATCTTTAAATAACCTGACCTTTGGACAGAATGTAGCCTGTTACACAGCCTAGATGGTGTTATAACATACCGTGGGGTAGGGTTATAACACACTGTAGGGTAGGGTTATAACACACTGTAGGGTAGGGTTATAACACACTGTAGGGTAGGGTTATAACACACTGTAGGGTAGGGTTATAACACACTGTAGGGTAGGGTTATAACACACTCTAGGTTATAACACACTGTGGGGAAGGGTTATAACACACTGTAAGGTAGGGTTATAACACACTGTAGGGTAGGGTTATAACACACTGTGGGAAAGGCTTATAACACACTGTAGGGTAGGGTTATAACACACTCTAGGTTATAACACACTGTGGGGAAGGGTTATAACACACTGTAAGGTAGGGTTATAACACACTGTAGGGTAGGGTTATAACACACTGTGGGAAAGGGTTATAACACACTGTGGGAAAGGGTTATAACACACTGTGGGGTAGTGTTATAACACACTGTAGGGTAGGGTTATAACACACTGTGGGGTAGGGTTATAACACACTGTGTGATAGGGTTATAACACATTGTGGGGTCGTTTTATAACGGTAGGGTAGGGTTATAACACAAGGTAAGGTAGGGTTATAACACACTGTGGTGTAGGGTTATAACACACTGCATGGTAGGGTTATAACACACTGTGGGGTAGGGTTATAATACACTGTGGGGTAGGGTTATAAAACACTGTGGGGTAGGGTTATAATACACTGTGGGGTAGGGTTATAACACACTATGGGGTAGGGTTATAACACACTGTGGGGTAGGGTTATAAAACACTGTGGGGTAGAGTTATAACACGCTGTAGGGTATGGTTATAACACGCTGTAGGGTAAGGTTATAATACACTGTTGGGTAGGGTTATAACTGTAGGGTAGGGTTATAACATGCTGTGGGATAGAGTTATAACACACTGTGGTGTAGGGTTATAACACACTGTGGGGTAGGGTTACAACACACTGTAGGGTAGGGTTATAACAGACTGTGGGGTAAGGTTATAACACACTGTGGTATAGGGTTATAACGGTACGGTAGGGTTATAACACACCGTAGGGTAGATTTAGATGGAAATACTGCCTGTCTGTGGGGGAAGGGCTGTGTGGGTGGACTGTACTGGGACCTGGCACTGCCAACTACCTGTCTGTGGGGGCAGGGCTGTGGGGGTGGACTGTAGTGGGACCTGGCACTGCCAACTACCTGTCTGTGGGGGAAGGGCTGTGGTGGTGGACTATAGTGGGACCTGGCACTGCCAGCTACCTGGCTCTCAAAGCCAATGCAAGTCACACATGATCTCAGGTCTCTTTGTTAAAACATACTGTACGTCTACCGAACGCCAGCTATCAGAATCAACATATTAAAGTCTGTCTGTTGTCTGTCGTTGTGAGAAATGAGAAGGTTCGCTCCGTACAACAGTGGTAGAGAGGAGGAAGGGGTCTGATGCCCGCAACGATCAGCAACGTCGTTAAAAGGTTTTCAGAACAATTCTAATAAATGTTGACCAACGGAAGGAAGATCCTCCAATCGCCATCAGGTATTGACAGGGTTTATAGCAGATAAAACATTTTACTGGAACGGACAAATAACACCTGGACTTCTGGGATTTTGGTGGGAATTTCACGTGTTCAATTTCTCGTCAAAAATGCACTTATTTTTCTTGTTCGTATATAAATAATTTCTTTATTGTATCAGGTATTTTTTTTTAGATGTTGTGTTAAAATAAAGAAAACTATATGTGCCTAATTCGCATAAACACAACGTATGTATTTGCATATATGAATATATTACCATAAAGGGGAGGAGCAGGTCTTCGACCAGCCAACCACCTGCTCTGTCTAGACTTCCTAATTAAATACTGTTGTCGTCGACATCCAGTGGTGTCAATAGCAGGATTACCCTCAGATGAATAAATCTAATTTATAAATATTTCAAAATATATTAAATTATTACTTTATTTAATTGCACCAAACAAACAAAAAAATAAAATAAAATGAACACCAATCAGAACAAGGCCTTTAAAAAATGGTCAAGAGGGGCGCGTTAAATCCTGGACGAATCTTTTAACGTTCTGATCGATGCAATGGAAAGACAAGGTGTTACGTTGAGCCCATTCTCCTGTAGCGTTTTAACGGGAGGGAAAACGACAGGAAGAAGCAAGAGAATGATAGAGTCGCAGGAGTAAAATGAAAGCAATCAAATCCAGGGAGATTTAACTGTCATATCCAGGGAGATTTAACTGTCATATCCAGGGAGATTTAACTGTCATATCCTGGGAGATTTAACTGTCATATCCAGGGAGATTTAACTGTCATATCCAGGGAGATTTAACTGTCATATCCAGGGAGATTTAACTGTCATATCCAGGGAGATTTAACTGTCATATCCAGGGAGATTTAACTGTCATATCCTGGGAGATTTAACTGTCATATCCAGGGAGATTTAACTGTCAATCCAGGGAGATTTAACTGTCATATCCAGGGAGATTTAACTGTCATATCCAGGGAGATTTAACTGTCAATCCAGGGAGATTTAAATGTCGAGTGGATCCCCCCCCAACAGGAAATAGAGGACTGAAAAAGACAGATTCTCAGGTGGGCGGGGCATGTTGCTACAGTTACTGAGACAGCTGCCTTATCACTACTGACAGACAGAAAGACACACACACACACACAATACACACACTACACACACACACACGAAACACACTACACACACACACACACACTACAGACAGTAACAATAGCATAACCCTGCCCTGTTACCAGCAGCACAGTCACCTGCTGGGATCTCTACAGATATACATGCAGTATGTATAACGTCCCCACTGTACCCAGACAGACCACTATATCTGTAGGGAACCCAGAGTAACTCCACCACTGTACCCAGACAGACCACTATATCTGTAGGGAACCCAGAGTAACTCCACCACTGTACCCAGACAGACCACTATATCTGTAGGGAACCCAGAGTAACTCCACCACTGTACCCGGACAGACCACTATATCTGTAGGGAACCCAGAGTAACTCCACCACTGTACCCAGACAGACCACTATATCTGTAGGGAACCCAGAGTAACTCCACCACTGTACCCAGACAGACCACTATATCTGTAGGGAACCCAGAGTAACTCCACCACTGTACCCAGACAGACCACTATATCTGTAGGGAACCCAGAGTAACTCCACCACTGTACCCAGACAGACCACTATATCTGTAGGGGAACCCAGAGTAACTCCACCACTGTACCCAGACAGACCACTATATCTGTAGGGAACCCAGAGTAACTCCACCACTGTACCCAGACAGACCACTATATCTGTAGGGAACCCAGAGTAACTCCACCACTGTACCCAGACAGACCACTATATCTGTAGGGAACCCAGAGTAACTCCACCACTGTACCCGGACAGACCACTATAACATCCTATTCTATGTTGAACTGATCAGGGCCCTATCAGAAGACCAGCAGACAGCCGTTGTACAGGCGGACAGCGACACCTAGCAGACGAACATGGTACTGCCTCCTGAGCCTGAGCCACCAGTACACGGTCTTGATAGGATTTGTTGTTAAACGTAAACGACCGACTGAGGTCTACAATGGTGCTGCTGCCTGAGATATCTGTCTGTCTGGACGATCTAGGAGACAGGCTGTTTCTAGAAAAGGGGAGAGAGAGTGTTTTGATGATGCTGGGACGTAGAACAGGGGAACTACAGGATACAGGGACCGTAGGTTTATATCTAGCTACTGTTCTGTATAGTTTATATCTGGCTACTGTTCTGTATAGTTTATATCTAGCTACTGTTCTGTATAGTTTATATCTGGCTACTGTTCTGTATAGTTTATATCTAGCTACTGTTCTGTATAGTTTATATCTGGCTACTGTTCTGTATAGTTTATATCTGGCTACTGTTCTGTATAGTTTATATCTAGCTACTGTTCTGTATAGTTTATATCTAGCTACTGTTCTGTATAGTTTATATCTAGCTACTGTTCTGTATAGTTTATATCTGGCTACTGTTCTGTATAGTTTATATCTAGCTACTGTTCTGTATAGTTTATATCTGGCTACTGTTCTGTATAGTTTATATCTAGCTACTGTTCTGTATAGTTTATATCTAGCTACTGTTCTGTATAGTTTATATCTAGCTACTGTTCTGTATAGGACCGTAGGTTTATATCTGGCTACTGTTCTGTATAGTTTATATCTGGCTACTGTTCTGTATAGTTTATATCTGGCTACTGTTCTGTATAGTTTATATCTGGCTACTGTTCTGTATAGTTTATATCTGGCTACTGTTCTATACAGGACCGTAGGTTTATATCTGGCTACTGTTCTGTATAGTTTATATCTGGCTACTGTTCTATACAGGACCGTAGGTTTATATCTGGCTACTGTTCTGTATAGTTTATATCTGGCTACTGTTCTGTATAGTTTATATCTGGCTACTGTTCTGTATAGGACCGTAGGTTTATATCTGGCTACTGTTTTGTATAGTTTATATCTGGCTACTGTTCTGTATAGGACCGTAGGTTTATATCTGGCTACTGTTCTGTATAGTTTATATCTAGCTACTGTTCTGTATAGTTTATATCTAGCTACTGTTCTGTATAGTTTATATCTAGCTACTGTTCTGTATAGGACTGTAGGTTTATATCTAGCTACTGTTCTGTATAGTTTATATCTAGCTACTGTTCTGTATAGGACTGTAGGTTTGTATCTGGCTACTGTTCTGTATAGTTTATATCTGGCTACTGTTCTGTATAGTTTATATCTGGCTACTGTTCTGTATAGGACCATAGGTTTATATCTGGCTACTGTTCTGTATAGTTTATATCTGGCTACTGTTCTGTATAGTTTATATCTGGCTACTGTTCTGTATAGTTTATATCTGGCTACTGTTCTGTATAGTTTATATCTGGCTACTGTTCTGTATAGTTTATATCTGGCTACTGTTCTGTATAGTTTATATCTGGCTACTGTTCTGTATAGGACCGTAGGTCTATGAGGCTGTAGGTTTATTGTGACAATGTTCTACCACCACAACTCACCTCCATGTGACTCTCCTGCAACTGTCGTCTTCCCACGTCACAACTCCAGGAGGCGCTGTAGTCCAGGCATCTGCAGCAGTAGGCCGTCCTGTTGCATTGGCCAAGGGGTCTGCTGATTCCCAATCTGATTGGCTTCTGCATCTGTCATCTGCAGCATTGTCCCGCCCTCTCCTCTGGTAATCCAACCAACGGGGCTGAGTCAGTCATCCTGGTAACGTCTGTCAGAATCTATTCCAAAGGTTCTTAGATTCCACCTCTTTTAGCTGAGATGCAACACAACATGGCTGGTAGAAAGGGGATTGGAGGGGGATTGAGGGGGATGGAGGGGGTTGGAGGGGATTGGAGGGGATGGAGGGGGTTGGAGGGATTGGAGGGGATGGAGGGGTTGGAGGGGATGGAGGGCGATGGAGGGGGATGGAGGGGTTTGGAGGGGATGGAGGGGGTCGGAGGCGGGTTGGGGGGATTGGAGGGGTCGGAGGGGGGATGGAGGGGGTTTGTAGGGGATGGAGGGGTTGGAGGGGGTTGGAGGGGGATGGAGGGGTTGGAGGGGGATGGAGGGGGTTGGAGGGGGATGGAGGGGATTGGAGGGGTTGGAGGGGATTGGAGGGGATGGAGGGGATTGGAGGGGGATGGAGGGGATTGGAGGGGGTTTGGAGGGCAACGGAGGGGGATTGGAGGGGGATCTGCAGGGTTCAGGTAGTAGTCCACTGTAGCAAAGTGATATGGTGATGTCATATGGCATCAGAAGACAAGGTGACCTGAAATGGAGTCGGCCTGGAACGCTAGGTGACTTGTATAATGACGCTGTTGATATAAGTGGCCAATAAGCTGTTTATCTTTCTGCCTCGGATTCAGGGGAGTTTTTTTTAATCAGAGACAATATATGTTTCTATTGATTCTGATATCAATACATTTCTACCTGCAGTATTAGGTCTCTGTCTGTCTCTCATTTCTCTGCCTGTCTAGACTACACCATATATAACCATTCATCCCAGTACGTGAAAATAGCTGCCCAAATCATTTTCCTTATGATTTAAATTATATTTCTACATAACTCAAAGTCAGTGCTGTGCAGCAGCATGAATCGGGTACAATGAAAACACCTGTCAAATCAGGTCGTCAGTCAATCCTTCCGTCCTCTAGTTCTATTTAACATCAGACAATAACATCTCTCCCCCCCCCCCCCCTCAGAAGAGAACAGTCTGGAAGGTTGCTATAGAAACTAACCAGCTTCCACAACCTCGTCTGCAGTTCCCTAAACTTCTCCACTAAGCGTCGCTGTGGGTCCGGATGTACTCTGCACCTGACCGTCTGTCTGAACACACTACCAGGTGCTCTTCTCATTTCCGCCCCACCGGTTAAGTTGTTAAACGCATTCATTCATGCATCTGTAATATCTCCAGAAGAACAATCCTCCGAGAGACTCGATATTATTGAATGGTTGTTTATTTTTCTAGCGCGTTATTCGCTAATAGATCTAACTAATTATGTCGTTTTGGTGAGATTGTATAATAAAAAAATAAAAAACGAAATGTTGTAAACAATGTCAATAGCATCCATTTGATTCATTCGATTCTGATTCAATGCTGTTCGTTATTGATCCGTACCTATATATATATATATAGCACAGCCCAATTACATTACCGCACAGCCCAATTACCCTCTAAAATGACCGCACGGCACTATTCAAAATGGATGTATATATATACATCCATTTTGAATAGTGCCGTGCGGTCATTTTAGAGGGTAATTGGGCTGTGCGGTAATGTAATTGGGCTGTGCTATATATATAAGGTACGGATCAATAACGAATAGCATATATATATATATATACATCCATTTTCAATAACGAACAGCATATATATATATACATCCATTTTGAATAGTGCCGTGCGGTCATTTTAGAGGGTAATTGGGCTGTGCGGTAATGTCTAGACTCAATGGCTTGTCAAGGTGTGATTCTCTAGCGACAGATACTTCATTGGAGTGGACGTGTTGCTCCTAGAGGGACCCACACCAGTTAGACTACCGCGGTACCACTATCAAAGACAACGGCATCTCTGCACGGATGGACAGACCTCTGTTAGACCTGTTCCTCATCATAGTCGACAGTGAGGATAGAAGGTCTGCTGCCGGGCAGCGCTGCCCCGGTAAACCCTCTCTAACGGGTCTTAATGGAAAACGCTTTACGTGGATATGGTGTAAATAAATAAAGGGGGTTGTGGGTAAAGTCACTGGGTGACCTTGGGGCGTTTTTATTAAGTAATTACAATACACCGTAGGTAAAAGAGTCATTCAAGTCATTTTAGAGAAATTGGTCCTATCGTATTATATACCTCTTCAACACCAAACAGGCAAATCAATATGTAAACTTTTAGAAAACGGAAGACAAAAAAAATTAAAAAAAACCCGACACGCAATTAGTCTGAATAAATGAGACATTACTAAGAGAACGTTAATAAAGTGCTACAATGGGAGATGGGGATTGGTTGATCATGGGTGTTGTTTATAAGGCTAAATATAACCTAATAATTCTGTTTACAACCTACAGCGAAGAAGAGCTGTGCGTATAATGGAAGACTGTTTTCAGGTGAGATCACTAGTCACGTTTTTTTTTTTTTTTTTGATTCATCCAGCGTTATGATAATCTATTATTTAAAAACAATAATTCCTTCAGCATTATTATTAACAATAGACGCCCCGAAATAAGACCGATCCAAACCTTACTCTAGCCAGAGCGCAGAATTAGGGGATGTATGCAACTCACAGAAAGAAACGCATGGTTTCTCTGAATATCTTCCAAGGCTTTTGCCTGTTTTTGTTCTTCCATTGCTGGGTATTTTTTTCTGTTTTGCTCTCTACAAATCATACATTAGTGAGTTTCCCCGTGTAAGCTTTGTGTGGGCTGCAGGGCGCTTTGTGTGGGCTGCAGTTGGTATATTTAATAGAGTCAGCGTCCTCCGTGGCTATGAAATCCGATTTGGAAAGAGATGGTTGGCTGTCACTGTTTTTTAATTCACCGAGAGACGGTTGCCGTTGCTGGCCACACGTCACATGGGTATATTGGAACTGTTCTTCGTGCTCGGTCTCCCGGTGATAGAAGTAGTTAAAGTTGGACACGATGACGGGTACCGGTAACGCGATGGTGAGCACACCGGCTATGGCGCACAGAGAGCCCACGATCTTGCCTCCTATGGTCACCGGGCACATGTCCCCGTAGCCCACTGTAGTCATGGAGACCACAGCCCACCAAAACGCGTCGGGGATCGAACTAAAACCGGAGTCTGGATCGTCGGTTTCGGCGAAATAGACAGCGCTGGAGAAGAGGATGACTCCGATGAAGAGGAAGAAAATGAGCAGACCCAATTCTCTCATACTTGCTTTGAGTGTTTGTCCTAATATCTGAAGCCCCTTGGAGTGTCTGGACAACTTGAAGATCCTAAACACCCGGACCAGTCGGATGACCCTGAGGATGGCCAGAGACATGGCTTGCTGTCCGTTTCCTTGGTGTTCCGCCAACTCCAACCCCAGGGTGATAAAATAGGGCATAATGGCCACAATATCGATGGTGTTCATCATGTTTTTGAAAAAAGCAGGCTTGGAAGGGCAAGCTAGGAACCTGACGAACAGCTCGAAGGAGAACCAGATAATACACAGTGTCTCCACTATAAAGAAAGGATCTGTGAATGGATTGGGTTTCTTAGCGTTGTTAGTTCCATTCAAAGACAGCTCAGTGTCCCAATTATTCTCTTTTTCATCCCTAAACTCAGGCAGCGTTTCCAAACAGAAGATAACAATAGAAATTAAAATCACCAGAACAGATACGATAGCAATCCCTCTGGCTGGTCCCGAACTCTCCGGGTATTCAAACAGTAGCCAGACCTGTCGTTGAAACTCATTTTCCGGTAACGGTCTCTCTTCTTCTTTTATAAATCCCTCGTCCTCCTTAAAATTCTCAATCACATCTTCTCCCAATTGGTAAAATTTGATCTCCTCCATAAATATATCCAAAGGGACGTTGACTGGTCTCCTGAGGCGACCGCCGGACTGGTAATAGTAGAGGATAGCGTCGAAACTGGGTCTGTTCCTGTCGAAGAAGTACTCGTTCCTCAGAGGGTCGAAGAAGCGCATTCTCTTCCTCGGATCCCCTAGTAAAGTGGTGGGGAACTGAGCGAGTGTTTTCAGCTGGGTTTCAAAGCGCAATCCGGAGATGTTGATGACAACGCGCTCGCAGCATTCCTGATCCGTCCGCTGGTCCGCCGGTTCGAACACATCTTGGGACAGGGCTGTTAGTGCCACAGTCTCATCGTGGTTCTCTCTGGGTACTACTGTCATGTTTTTCCCCAAAGGGCAACAGCTTCTCTCTCCAAAAGACCCCGCTCAGTGTCCGTGTCGTACTTTCCCCCCCACCCCCCACCACAATTCTCCCCCTCTACTCGTGCGTTTTTTTTAGTCCTTCCGTGCTATTTTGTGACAAACAAGACCAAGCAGTCACTTGTGGAATGATGGAAAGGGCTGCGCTCTCTCTCTCTCGCTCTCTCTCGGCGTCTCCTCTCTGTGTCTCCTCTCTCCGCGTCTCCTCTCTGTGTCTCCTCTCTCTGTGTCTCCTCTCTGTGTCTCCTCTCTCCGCGTCTCCTCTCTGTGTCTCCTCTCTCCGCGTCTCCTCTCTGTGTCTCCTCTCTGTGTCTCCTCTCTGTGTCTCCTCTCTCACCGTGTCTCGTCTCAGCCTGTTTTCTACTGGTGGTTCTATTCCTTCTCTCACGTCTGCGGACGGGTTGTTTTTGTTTGCGTTTTCCTCCCTGTGAACAACGGCTTCTCCCATCCCCTTCCCGTTCACGCTGCTAGTCTGGACTATTGACTGTTACATTCACGCTTCTAGTCTGGTCTATTGACTGTCCCGTTCACGCTTCTAGTCTGGACTATTGACTGTTACATTCACGCTTCTAGTCTGGTCTATTGACTGTCCCGTTCACGCTTCTAGTCTGGTCTATTGACTGTTACATTCACGCTGCTAGTCTGGTCTATTGACTGTTACGTTCACGCTGCTAGTCTGGACTATTGACTGTCCCGTTCACGCTGCTAGTCTGGTCTATTGACTGTCACATTCACGCTGCTAGTCTGGACTATTGACTGTTACATTCACGCTGCTAGTCTGGACTATTGACTGTTACATTCACGCTGCTAGTCGGGTCTATTGACTGTTACATTCACGCTGCTAGTCTGGACTATTGACTGTTACATTCACGCTGCTAGTCGGGTCTATTGACTGTTACATTCACGCTGCTAGTCTGGTCTATTGACTGTCCCGTTCACGCTGCTAGTCTGGTCTATTGACTGTCACATTCACGCTGCTAGTCTGGACTATTGACTGTTACATTCACGCTGCTAGTCGGGTCTATTGACTGTTACATTCACGCTGCTAGTCGGGTCTATTGACTGTTACATTCACAGAATTTAAAATAGCAGAGCCCTCCTCCCCACGCTGACGTGTAGACGCTCTCTCACTGAAGAGAGAAAACACACATACATGCTTGTTCTCTGGATGTGACTCGACTCGATATATTAGAGCACATCTATTGACTGGAAACATAAAATATGCAATTTTGATATTTACATTTTTCTACATTTATATTTTTTTTACATTTACATCTTATCCAGAAAGACTTACAGTTGGTGCATTGATCTTAAGATAGCTAAGGGGTCACAGGCAGGGGGTCTAGGGGTCACAGGCAGGGGGTATAGGGGGTCACAGGCAGGGGTATAGGGGGTATAGGGGGTCACAGGCAGGGGGTCTAGGGGGTCACAGGCAGGGGGTCTAGGGGGTCACAGGCAGGGGGTCTAGGGGGTATAGGGGGTCACAGGCAGGGGGTCTAGGGGGTATAGGGGGTCACAGGCAGGGGGTCTAGGGGGTCACAGGCAGGGGGTATAGGGGGTCACAGGCAGGGGGTATAGGGGGTATAGGGGTCACAGGCAGGGGGTCTAGGGGGTATAGGGGGTCACAGGCAGGGGGTCTAGGGGGT
>NW_025549831.1:0-7500 GCF_905237065.1 Salmo salar | reverse complement strand
AGCTGGGGGCATACAGTTACAACGTACAGCATCAGAGCAACTTTATTCTTTTTGTCTCTTGGTAAAACATGAATATAAATTATATGGCTAGTACATGTACATATTAGATATGAAGAGTGCCCCTTCTTCGACATTTAGTTACGTTACAGCTTAATTCTAAAATGGATAAAAAAAAAAATGTTTTTCCTCTTCAATCTACACACAATACCCCATAATGACATCACAATACCCCATAATGACATCACAATACCCCGTAATGACATCACAATACCCCATAATGACATCACAATACCCCGTAATGACATCACAATACCCCGTAATGACATCACAATACCCCGTAATGACATCACAATACAAAATAATGATATCACAATTGTCACGACTTCCGCCCGAAGTCGGTTCCTCTCCTTGTTCGGGCGACGCTCGGCGGTCGGCGCTCGCCGGTCTCCTATCGTTGCAGTTTGCGCGAGGACGTCCGGCGGGAGTTGGCCTGCACAGACACCACCCTCACCTTCGACCAGCTGGTGGACCTGTCCATCAGGCTGGACAACCTGCTGGCTACCCGCGGACGTCCAGATCGGGGTCTGTTGGTTCCATCTCCGATACCCATGGAGCTAGGAGGGGCGGTGCGCAGGGAGACCGGAGGCGGTTTCAGCTCGTGCAGCATCTGTGGCCGCAGAGGTCACACTGCCGGTCGGTACCGGGTTGGTTCCTCTGGGAGTCGAGGCAGCAGGCAGGGCGCTCTGGCGCCACCCCAGGTAAGCCGGCACCATTCTCACCCAGAGCCCTCTGTTGCACATATGTTTGTCTATGTCACTTTCCCTGAGTTTTCCCTGCATTCCCAGCATAAGGCGCTCGTCGATTCAGGCGCAGCTGGGAATTTTATAGATAGATCGTTCGCCCATAGTTTAGGGATCCCCATTGTTCCCGTGGCTGTGCCCTTCCCCGTTCACACCTTAGATAGTCGACCACTAGGGTCAGGGTTGATTTGGGAGGCCACCGCTCCTCTGGGCATGGTGACGCAGGGGGGTCACAGGGAGAGAATTAGTCTCTTCCTCATTGACTCTCCTCCGTGGTGCTGGGCCTACCCTGGTTAGCTTGTCATAACACCACTGTTTCTTGGCAACAGAGGGCTCTCACTGGGTGGTCGCGAGAGTGCTCGGGGAGGTGTTCAGGGGTTTCCGTTGGTGCTACTACGGTGGAGAGTCCAGACCTGGTCTCCACCGTGCGCATTCCTCCCGAATATTCCGACTAGTCTCTCGCCTTCTCTAAAAAGAGGGCGACTCAATTACCACCTCATCGTCGGGGCGATTGTGCGATAAATCTCTTGGTAGACGCCGCACTTCCCAGGAGTCACGTGTCACATGCGGAGACGGAGGCTATGGAAACATATGTCCCTGAATCCCTGCGTCAGGGGTTAATTCGGTCCTCTACTTCACCAGCCTCCTCGAGTTTCTTTTTGTGAAGAAGAAGGAGGGAGGTCTGCGCCCCGTGTATTGACTATCGGGGTCTGAACCAGATCACTGTGAGGTATAGTTACCTGATACCGCTCACAGCCACAGCGATAGAGTCAATGCACGGGGCGCGCTTCTTCACCAAACTAGATCTCAGGAGCGCTTACAACCTGGTGCGTATCCGGGAGGGAGACGAGTGGAAGACGGCTTTCAGTACCGCCTCAGGGCACTATGAGTACCTCGTCATGCGCCATCAGTCTTCCAAGCCTTTGTAGATGAGATTTTCAGGGTCCTGCACAGGCAGGGCGTAGTGGTTTATATTGACCTGTTAGGGCTAGGGGGCAGTATTGACACGGCTGGATAAAAAACGTACCCGATTTAATCTGGTTACTACTCCTGCCCAGTAACTAGAATATGCATATAATTATTGGCTTTGGATAGAAAACACCCTAAAGTTTCTAAAACTGTTTGAATGGTGTCTGTGAGTATAACAGAACTCATATGGCAGGCAAAAACCTGAGAAGATTTCATGCAGGGGTATTGTGATGTCATTATGGGGTATTGTGATGTCATTATGGGGTATTGTGGGTAGATTGATGAGGGGGAAAAACAATGGAATCAATTTTAGAATAAGGTTGTAAAGTAACAAAAATGTGGAAAAACTCAAGGGGTCTAAATACGTTCTGTATGCACTGTATGTTCCCCCTGGTGACCTGTTCTATCCAGGCTGTAACTGCTGTCACTATGTTCTCCCTGGGGTCCTGTTCTATCCAGGCTGTAACTGCTGTCACTATGTTCCCCCTGGTGGTCCTGTTCTACCCAGGCTGTAACTGCTGTCACTATGTTCCCCCTGGGGTCCTGTTCTACCCAGGCTGTAACTGCTGTCACTATGTTCTCCCTGGGGTCCTGTTCTACCCAGGCTGTAACTGCTGTCACTATGTTCCCCCTGGTGACCTGTTCTACCCAGGCTGTAACTGCTGTCACTATGTTCCCCCTGGGGTCCTGTTCTACCCAGGCTGTAACTGCTGTCACTATGTTCCCCCTGGTGACCTGTTCTACCCAGGCTGTAACTGCTGTCACTATGTTCTCCCCCTTGGGTCCTGTTCTACCCAGGCTGTAACTGCTGTCACTATGTTCTCCCTGGTGACCTGTTCTACCCAGGCTGTAACTGCTGTCACTATGTTCCCCCTGGTGGTCCTGTTCTACCCAGGCTGTAACTGCTGTCACTATGTTCCCCCTGGTGACCTGTTCTACCCAGGCTGTAACTGCTGTCACTATGTTCTCCCCCTTGGGTCCTGTTCTACCCAGGCTGTAACTGCTGTCACTATGTTCTCCCTGGTGACCTGTTCTACCCAGGCTGTAACTGCTGTCACTATGTTCCCCCTGGTGACCTGTTCTACCCAGGCTGTAACTGCTGTCACTATGTTCCCCCTGGTGACCTGTTCTACCCAGGCTGTAACTGCTGTCACTATGTTGCCCCTGGGGTCCTGTTCTACCCAGGCTGTAACTGCTGTCACTATGTTCCCCCTGGGGACCTGTTCTACCCAGGCTGTAACTGCTGTCACTATGTTCCCCCCTGGTGACCTGTTCTACCCAGGCTGTAACTGCTGTCACTATGTTCCCCTGGGGTCCTGTTCTACCCAGGCTGTAACTGCTGTCACTATGTTCCCCCTGGGGTCCTGTTCTACCCAGGCTGTAACTGCTGTCACTATGTTCCCCCCTGGGGTCCTGTTCTACCCAGGCTGTAACTGCTGTCACTATGTTCCCCCTGGGGTCCTGTTCTACCCAGGCTGTAACTGCTGTCACTATGTTTCCCCTGGTGACCTGTTCTACCCAGGCTGTAACTGCTGTCACTATGTTCCCCCCTGGTGACCTGTTCTACCCAGGCTGTAACTGCTGTCACTATGTTCCCCCTGGGGACCTGTTCTACCCAGGCTGTAACTGCTGTCACTATGTTCTCCCTGGGGTCCTGTTCTACCCAGGCTGTAACTGCTGTCACTATATTCCCCCTGGGGACCTGTTCTACCCAGGCTGTAACTGCTGTCACTATGTTCTCCCTGGGGTCCTGTTCTACCCAGGCTGTAACTGCTGTCACTATGTTCCCCCTGGGGACCTGTTCTACCCAGGCTGTAACTGCTGTCACTATGTTCCCCCTGGTGACCTGTTCTACCCAGGCTGTAACTGCTGTCACTATGTTCCCCCTGGGGTCCTGTTCTACCCAGGCTGTAACTGCTGTCACTATGTTCCCCCTGGTGACCTGTTCTACCCAGGCTGTAACTGCTGTCACTATGTTCCCCCTGGGGTCCTGTTCTACCCAGGCTGTAACTGCTGTCACTATGTTCTCCCTGGGGTCCTGTTCTACCCAGGCTGTAACTGCTGTCACTATGTTCTCCCCCTTGGGTCCTGTTCTACCCAGGCTGTAACTGCTGTCACTATGTTCTCCCTGGTGACCTGTTCTACCCAGGCTGTAACTGCTGTCACTATGTTCCCCCTGGGGTCCTGTTCTACCCAGGCTGTAACTGCTGTCACTATGTTCTCCCTGGGGTCCTGTTCTACCCAGGCTGTAACTGCTGTCACTATGTTCTCCCTGGGGTCCTGTTCTACCCAGGCTGTAACTGCTGTCACTATGTTCCCCCTGGTGACCTGTTCTACCCAGGCTGTAACTGCTGTCACTATGTTCCCCCTGGTGACCTGTTCTACCCAGGCTGTAACTGCTGTCACTATGTTCTCCCTGGGGTCCTGTTCTACCCAGGCTGTAACTGCTGTCACTATGTTCCCCCTGAGGTCCTGTTCTACCCAGGCTGTAACTGCTGTCACTATGTTCTCCCTGGGGTCCTGTTCTACCCAGGCTGTAACTGCTGTCACTATGTTCTCCCTGGGGTCCTGTTCTACCCAGGCTGTAACTGCTGTCACTATGTTCCCCCTGAGGTCCTGTTCTACCCAGGCTCTTACTGCTGTCACTATGTTCCCCCTGGGGACCTGTTCTACCCAGGCTGTAACTGCTGTCACTATGTTCCCCCTGGTGACCTGTTCTACCCAGGCTGTAACTGCTGTCACTATGTTCTCCCTGGGGTCCTGTTCTACCCAGGCTGTAACTGCTGTCACTATATTCCCCCTGGGGTCCTGTTCTACCCAGGCTGTAACTGCTGTCACTATGTTGCCCCTGGGGTCCTGTTCTACACAGGCTGTAACTGCTGTCACTATGTTCTCCCCGGGGACCTGTTCTACCCAGGCTGTAACTGCTGTCACTATGTTCTCCCTGGGGTCCTGTTCTATCCAGGCTGTAACTGCTGTCACTATGTTCCCCCATGGGGTCCTGTTCTATCCAGGCTGTAACTGCTGTCACTATGTTCCCCCTGGGGACCTGTTCTACCCAGGCTGTAACTGCTGTCACTATGTTCCCCCTGGGGTCCTGTTCTACCCAGGCTGTAACTGCTGTCACTATGTTCTCCCTGGTGACCTGTTCTACCCAGGCTGTAACTGCTGTCACTATGTTCTCCCTGGGGTCCTGTTCTACCCAGGCTGTAACTGCTGTCACTATGTTCCCCCTGGGGACCTGTTCTACCCAGGCTGTAACTGCTGTCACTATGTTCTCCCTGGGGTCCTGTTCTATCCAGGCTGTAACTGCTGTCACTATGTTCCCCCTGGGGTCCTGTTCTACCCAGGCTGTAACTGCTGTCACTATGTTCTCCCTGGTGACCTGTTCTACCCAGGCTGTAACTGCTGTCACTATGTTCTCCCTGGGGTCCTGTTCTACCCAGGCTGTAACTGCTGTCACTATGTTCTCCCTGGTGACCTGTTCTACCCAGGCTGTAACTGCTGTCACTATGTTCTCCCTGGTGACCTGTTCTACCCAGGCTGTAACTGCTGTCACTATATTCCCCCTGGTGACCTGTTCTACCCAGGCTGTAACTGCTGTCACTATGTTCCCCTGGTGACCTGTTCTACCCAGGCTGTAACTGCTGTCACTATGTTCCCCCTGGTGACCTGTTCTACCCAGGCTGTAACTGCTGTCACTATGTTCTCCACGGGGTCCTGTTCTACCCAGGCTGTAACTGCTGTCACTATGTTCTCCCTGGTGACCTGTTCTACCCAGGCTGTAACTGCTGTCACTATGTTCTCCCTGGTGACCTGTTCTACACAGGCTGTAACTGCTGTCACTATATTCCCCCTGGTGACCTGTTCTACCCAGGCTGTAACTGCTGTCACTATGTTCCCCCTGGTGACCTGTTCTACCCAGGCTGTAACTGCTGTCACTATGTTCCCCCTTGTGACCTGTTCTACCCAGGCTGTAACTGCTGTCACTATGTTCTCCCTGGGGTCCTGTTCTACCCAGGCTGTAACTGCTGTCACTATGTTCCCCCTGGGGACCTGTTCTACCCAGGCTGTAACTGCTGTCACTATGTTCTCCCTGGTGACCTGTTCTACCCAGGCTGTAACTGCTGTCACTATATTCCCCCTGGGGTCCTGTTCTACCCAGGCTGTAACTGCTGTCACTATGTTGCCCCTGGGGTCCTGTTCTACCCAGGCTGTAACTGCTGTCACTATGTTCTCCCTGGGGTCCTGTTCTACCCAGGCTGTAACTGCTGTCACTATGTTCCCCCTGGTGACCTGTTCTACCCAGGCTGTAACTGCTGTCACTATGTTCCCCCCTGGTGACCTGTTCTACCCAGGCTGTAACTGCTGTCACTATGTTCTCCCTGGGGTCCTGTTCTACCCAGGCTGTAACTGCTGTCACTATGTTCCCCCTGGTGACCTGTTCTACCCAGGCTGTAACTGCTGTCACTATGTTCCCCCTGGTGACCTGTTCTACCCAGGCTGTAACTGCTGTCACTATGTTCCCCCTGGTGACCTGTTCTACCCAGGCTGTAACTGCTGTCACTATGTTCCCCCTGGGGTCCTGTTCTACCCAGGCTGTAACTGCTGTCACTATGTTCTCCCTGGGGTCCTGTTCTACCCAGGCTGTAACTGCTGTCACTATGTTCTCCCCGGGGACCTGTTCTACCCAGGCTGTAACTGCTGTCACTATGTTCCCCCTGGTGACCTGTTCTACCCAGGCTGTAACTGCTGTCACTATGTTCCCCCTGGTGACCTGTTCTACCCAGGCTGTAACTGCTGTCACTATGTTCTCCCCGGGGACCTGTTCTACCCAGGCTGTAACTGCTGTCACTATGTTCCCCCTGGTGACCTGTTCTACCCAGGCTGTAACTGCTGTCACTATGTTCTCCCTGGGGTCCTGTTCTACCCAGGCTGTAACTGCTGTCACTATGTTCTCCCTGGGGTCCTGTTCTACCCAGGCTGTAACTGCTGTCACTATGTTCCCCCTGGTGACCTGTTCTACCCAGGCTGTAACTGCTGTCACTATGTTCTCCCCGGGGACCTGTTCTACCCAGGCTGTAACTGCTGTCACTATGTTCCCCCTGGTGACCTGTTCTACCCAGGCTGTAACTGCTGTCACTATGTTCTCCCTGGGGTCCTGTTCTACCCAGGCTGTAACTGCAGTCACTATGTTCCCCTGGTGACCTGTTCTACCCAGGCTGTAACTGCTGTCACTATGTTCTCCCTGGTGACCTGTTCTACCCAGGCTGTAACTGCTGTCACTATGTTCTCCCTGGGGTCCTGTTCTACCCAGGCTGTAACTGCAGTCACTATGTTCCCCCTGGTGACCTGTTCTACCCAGGCTGTAACTGCTGTCACTATGTTCCCCCTGGTGACCTGTTCTACCCAGGCTGTAACTGCTGTCACTATGTTCTCCCTGGTGACCTGTTCTACCCAGGCTGTAACTGCTGTCACTATGTTCCCCCTGGGGTCCTGTTCTACCCAGGCTGTAACTGCTGTCACTATGTTCCCCCTGGTGACCTGTTCTACCCAGGCTGTAACTGCTGTCACTATGTTCCCCCTGGTGACCTGTTCTACCCAGGCTGTAACTGCTGTCACTATGTTCCCCCCTGGGGTCCTGTTCTACCCAGGCTGTAACTGCTGTCACTATGTTCCCCCTGGGGTCCTGTTCTACCCAGGCTGTAACTGCTGTCACTATGTTCCCCTG
>NW_025549830.1:0-24824 GCF_905237065.1 Salmo salar | reverse complement strand
TGTGTCATTGGCTCACTCATCATTATGACAATCCTCACTTCAGTATGGCATCATAAAACACCTGCATCTCAATTATGTTTCTAAAGTCTCTGGTTCTTTGTGTCATGCTGTAAAGTGTTAGTTATGGCTTCACATCTGTTTTTGTCTTAAAGCATTTTTCAGTGATTATAAATTTGTTGCTTTATTAGTGAATTTGAGAAAACTGTAGACACATTTGTTTGGGCGGCAGGTAGCCCACAGTGGTTCAGAGCATTGGGCCCAGTAACCAAAAGTTTGTTCGATGAAATCCGTTCTTTTTTTTTTTAATAAACACTGCACAGCATTACCATCTTTTAGCAAATATCTTTCTCCTGTTTCATCGCTTTTATGAAAGTGATTAAAACCTGTTAGGACACGTGCCGCTAGTAGACGCATGTAAATATCCAATGGTATAGAGTGGGTTATTACAAATACCTCAAAATGCAAAAACTTAGAATTTTCAAACACATATACTATTTCACACCATTTTAAAGACAAGACTCTCCTTTATCTAACCACATTGTCCATTCCAAAAAGGCTTTACAACGAAAGCAAAACATTTTAAAATTATAGATACAGAACTCCTATATGCACTCGCTATGTCCGATTTTAAAATAGCTTTTCTGCTACATGCATTTCAATATTCTCAGATAGATAGCCCGGCATCACAGGGCTGCAGCTATTTATCACCCAGCAAGTTTAGCACTCGCCAAAGTCAGATTTACTATAAATGTTTTACCTTTGCTCTTCTTGAGTCAGATGCTCTCCGGGCTTCTTTTGGTTTGGTCCCAAATAATCCATAGTTATATCCAAATAGCGGGTTTTGTTTTGCGTTCAAACACTATCCGAAAGGGTAAATAAGGATCACGGCCCAGCGTTTCGTAAAAAAAATCAATATTCCATTCCTTTTGACATGTCAACCTGTTTTTAAATACATTTTTCACATTTTCCATAATATTCCACGGTAGTGGTTTTCGTTCGAAAGTAAACATTGGAAGTCCGATCGAGCATGCAGCGCCGTCCCATTGTTCTCTGAATCCTTACAAAATGCGCTAATGTTTTTCAGCCAGTGGTCTTACAAAGCCACGATTCAGCTTTCTGGCGCCTTCTGAGAGCCTATGGGAGCGTTAAAATATCTCATGCACAGAGATCCCCTGTTTTTGTTAGAATGATCAATAGGCCCTTGAAATGGTCAGAAACTCTTCCTGTTTGGAATCTTCTCAGGTTTTGGCCTGTGGCATGAGTTCTGTTATACTCTAACACCATTCAAACAGTTTTAGAAACTTTAGGGTGTATTTTCTATCCAAATCAAATAATTATATGCATATTCTAGTTACTGGGCAGGAGTAGTAACCAGATTCAATCGTTTTTATCGGCTATTACGCAAATGCCCCCCCTATCCCCAACAGGTTAAAGAGGGTGAGGTTGCAGAATTTATCCTCCTTCAAAGCATAATTACTTTCCCATTGTTCCTCAACTGTAGTGTACTGATATACCATTTTCTAGCTCTAGTCTTTACTTTTATCCAATGTAAAAAACAGCACATTTTCTAATTTTTTGCTTCATAAGACTCGAGATCAGGTGGGTCGGGAGTCAACTCTGTTCAGGTACCTTTGGCAGCGATTACAGCCTCGAGTCTTATCGGAATAAAGCTACAAGCTTGGCGCACCTGCAGATCCTGCAGATCCTTTCAAGCTCTGTCAGAGAGATTAGATTCAGTGAGCATCCTGTGCAAGCTCCCTGACCGGGGCCCTTCTCCCCGATTACTCCAGTTTGACTGGAGGCCAGCTCTGGGGAGAAGAGTCTTGGTGGTTTCAAACTTCTTCCATTTAAGAATGATGGAAGCCACTGTGTTCTTGTGACCTTCAATGCCGCATAATTTTTGGTACCCTTCCCCAGATCTGTGCCTCAACACAATCCTGTCTCAAAGCTCTACTGACAATTTCTTCGAGCCTTTGTGGCTTGGTTTTTGCTTTACATGCACTGTCAACTGTAGTCTTTATACTTATTTCCTTTCCAAATCATGTCCAATCAATTGAATTTTACCACAGGTGGACTCTCATCAAGTTGTTCTTGAAACATCTCCAAGGATGATCAATAGAAACAAAATGCACTTGAGCTCAATTTCAAGTCTCATAACAAAGGAGTCTGAATACTTATATAAATAAGGTATTTCTATTTAAGATTTTTAATACATTTGCAAAAATGTCTAAAAATTATTTTCCCTTTGTCATTAGGGGTAATTTAGACTGATGAGAAAATGAGAAGAAAAAAGATTTTAATCCATTTAAAAATAAGCCATAAATAACAAAAATTAAAGTCAAGGGAGGTCTGAATCCTTATATAATGATTAATGTATTCACTGATAATTACACTCTATGCAGTACTATTTACCATCTCTCCACCTTATAATTCTCCCTCCTAACTGTTTATTCACCGCCTGGCCTTTTGACATTATCTGAAAACAATTTGTTCAATCAGCATTTCAGATAGTATCAGAATTTGTTGTTACACATTATAGCTCCATATTTATCTTGGTAATCAAATCAAATCAAATCAAATGTTAAGAAGGTGTTTAGTTTCTCTGAAGTGTGGCTCGATTGTTGTCCTTGATATGGCTGGATTTCTTTTTGTAGTCTGTGATTTCCTGTAGACCCTCCACATACGTCTAATGTCTGAGCCGTTAATTGTGACTCCACCTTGTCTCTCTACTGGCATTTCGCTTGTTTGATTGCCTTATGGAGGGAATACTACACTATTTATATTCACATATTCCCACTTTTTGTTAAATTGCGCTTTCGGTTTTTGCGCAAATACAACCATCCATCCACAGTTTCTGTGGTTAAGGTAGGTTTTAATAGTCACAGTGGGTACAACATCTCCAATGCACTCACCGGGTCAGCTTATCGTCAATATTGTTTTTCTGAGGCTGAACAACATATTCCAGTCCGGCGTGATTAAAATAATCTCGAAGCGCTGGCTTCCGATCGAATCAGACCAGCGTTGAACTATTTCTTACCACTGCACATCCTGTTTGAGTTTCTGCCTGTAAGGCGGAAGGAGCAAGATGGCGTCATGGTTATTTGCCGTAGGGAGGGCAGGAGGGCTTTGTTGCATCCTGAAGTTAGAGTAGCAGTGGTTATTTAAGCTTGACCGCGGCGCAATCAATATGCTGGAAGAATTTTAGGTAGACTTGTTCTCGAATTTGCTTCGTTAAAATCCCCAGCTACAATCATGCAGCCTCAGGATGTATGGTGTCCAGATTTGCATATAGTCAGTGAAGTTCCTTGATGCACCGTCTTGGTGTCTGCTTGAGAGAATGTACACAGCTTTGACTATAACTGACGAGAATTCTCTTGGTAGGTAAAATGCACTTATTGTAGAATTCCTAAATCGGGTGGCAAGACTTAAATTCCTGTTTGTTGTTATGATTACACCATGAGTCGATTAATCACAAAGCATACGCCCTTCATTTTCCCAGAGAGGTGTTTATCTCTGTCGTGCGCGATGAATGAGAGCACAGTGGCTCAACCAGTTCCACAACATATCTTTACAGAGCCATGTTTCCGTGAAACAGGAATGTTACAATCTCTGATGTCTCTCTGGAAGGCACCTTACCAATTTCCTATACCTTGTTGTCAAGAGACTAAACAGTGTTGGCTTAGTATATTCGTGTGATTGTGCATATCTCTCACGGATACTGCCAAGTATTCGTCTTCTACGGCATCGTTGTTTTGGATCGCCTACTGGAATTAGTTCCATTGTCCTGGATTGTGGTCCAAACAGAGGATCCCTTTGGAATCATAATGTTGGTTAGTTGCGTTGCTCTAATTCCATTTTTTCCCCTATTTTAACTTAAATTTCCTGAGTATTAAAATATACAAAATCCTTCATATTTCCAAAATCATTGCCAGTGCTGTTGTGTTCTCAATTGTTGAGTCATATCTAATTAATCCTACATACCAAGTGAATCATCATATGCCTGTGTGTGTGTGTGTTTGTGTGTGTGTGTGTGTGTGTGTGTGTGTGTGTGTGTGTGTGTGTGTGTGTGTGTGTGTGTGTGTGTGTGTGTGTGTGTGTGTGTGTGTGTGTGTGTGTGTGGTGTGTGTGCCTGAGAATTCTTTATAAACAACTAATGGCACTTAAGGCCCATCAGCAGTTGGGTGACTTTCAGCAGTTGGGTGAGAGGAAGACAGGTAAGACCTGATCTGTTGTTCTGGTGCTGTTATTCTCTTCTTCTACCTCTCTAACTTTCTCTATCTCTCTCTCTCTCTCTCTCTCTCTCTCTCTCTCTCTCTCTCTCTTGTCTCTCTCTCTGTATCTTTCTCTCTCTCTCTCTCTCTCTCTCTCTCTTCTCTCTCTCTCTCTCTTTTCTTCTCTTTTTTTTTTTTCCCCTTTTTCTCTGTTCTCTTCTCTTCTCTTGTCTCTCTCTCTTCTCTCTCTTTCTCTCTCTTCTCTCTCTCTCTCTCTCTGTCTCTCTCTCTCTCTTTCTCTCTGTCTCTCTCTGTCTCTCCTCTCAATTTCAATTCAATTCAAATTCAATTTAGCTTTATTGCATACTAACAATGTACATATTGCCAAAGCTTATTTTCGGATATTTACAATATAAAAAAAGAAGTAAAAATGAGAATCAAAATTGTCAACGGGACAACAGTAACAACAATATCCAAGGGTCAAAATAACCATACATTCAACAATAACAATAAGCATACAGTAGAGGACATGTACAGGTTTATTGGTCTGTCAGACACTGTCCCTCAACTTATGGCAGGCGCAATGTAGTGCTCCAACACACAGCTCTCTCGTCCTCCCCAACAGGACGGGTAGCCTATCTTCATCAGAGAGTTCCTTTGAAATCTTGAATAAGGGTTTCAAATTTGGAGAATTGACACTCTCCTAATTGTTTTATATTTTTGACATTTTGTGGAAATGCAGCACCGTCTCAGGTTCTGCTTCTGTTGTGCAGTGGTTGCACAGCCTTTTCCCTCTACAGGGAGCCAGGTTTTCCCTGTGTCAACCCTTCTCAATGGCAAGCTGTGCTCACTGAGCCTGTACTTTGTCAAGGTTTTTCTAAGGTTTTGATCAGTAACCATGGTCAAATATTTAGCCATGGTGTGCACTGTGGATTTAGGGGCCAGATAGCACTGCATTTTTGCTTTGTGTTTATGCTTGTGTTTCCGCAATGTAGTTTTGTTTTGACTGTGTTTGTAATTTGGTTTATTCTGATTGGATGTTCTGGTCCTGAGGCTTCAGTGTGTGTTAGTAGAACAGGTTTGTGAACTCAGAGCATCGAGCCAGCGGGGTGGTGGCACTGGAATCCTCATCTCTCCCAAGTGGACATTCTCTCTTTCTCCCCTGACCCATCTGTCTATCTCCTCATTTGAATTCCATGCTGTCACAGTTACCAGCCCTTTCAAGCTTAACATCCTTATCATTTATCGCCCTCCAGATTCCCTTGGAGAGGTTTCATCAATGAGCTTGACGCCTTGATAAGTTCCTTTCCTGGGGATGGCTCACCCTCTCACAGTTCTGGGTGACTTTAATCTCCCCCACGTCTCACCTTTGACTCATTCCTCTCTGCCTCCTTCTTTCCACTCCTCTCCTCTTTTGACCTCACCCTCTCACCTTCCCCCCTACTCACAAGGCAAGCAATACGCTTGACCTCATCTTTACTAGATGCTGTTCTTCCACTAATCTCATTGCAACTCCCCTCCAAATCTCCGACCACTACCTTGTATCCTTTTCCCTCTTGCTCTCATCCACACTTCTCACTCTGCCCCTACTCGGATGGTATTGCCCGTCCCAACCTTCGCTCTCTCTCCCCGCTACTTTCTCCTCTTCCATCCTATCATCTCTTCCCTCTGCTCAAACCTTCTCCAACCTATCTCCTGATTCTGCCTCCTCAAACCTCCTCTCCTCCCTTTCTGCTCCTTTGATTTTCTCTGTCCCCCTATCCTCCAGAGCCGGCTCGGTCCTCCCCTCCTGCTCCGTGGCTCGACTGACTCACTACGAGCTCACAGAACAGGGCCTCCGGGCAGCCGAGCGGAAATGGAGAAAACTACGCCTCCCCTGCGGACCTGGCATCCTTTCACTCCCTCCTCTCTACATTCTCCTCTTCTGTCTCTGCTGCTAAAGCCACTTTCTACCACTCTAAATTCCAAGCATCTGCCTCTAACCCTAGGAAGCTCTTTGCTACCTTCTCCTCCCCTCCTGAATCCTCCTCCCCTCCCCCCTCCTCCCTCTCTCGGATGACTTCGTCAACCATTTTGAAAAGAAGGTTGACGATATCCGATCCCTCGTTTGCTAAGTCAAACGACACCGCTGGTCCTGCTCACACTGCCCTATCCTGTGCTTTGACCTCTTTCTCCCTCTCTCTCCAGATGAAATCTCGCGTCTTGTAGACGGCCGGCCCAACAACCTGCCCACTTGACCCTATCCCCTCCTCTCTTCTCCAGACCATTTCGGAGACCTTCTCTCCCCTTCCTCACCTCGCTTCATCAACTCATCCTTGACCGCTGGCTCGTCCCTTCCGTCTTCAAGAGAGCGAGGTTGCACCCCCTTCTGAAAAAAACCTACACTCGATCCCTCCGATGTCAACAACTACAGACCAGTATCCCTTCTTTTCTTTTCTCTCCAAAACTCTTGAACGTGCCGTCCTTGGCCAGCTCTCCTGCTATCTCTCTCAGAATGACCTTCTTGATCCTAATCAGTCAGGTTTCAAGACTGGGCATTCAACTGAGACTGACTCTTCTCTGTGTCACGGAGGCTCTCCGCACTGCTAAAGCTAACTCTCTCTCCTCTGCTCTCATCCTTCTAGACCTATCTGCTGCCTTTGATACTGTGAACCATCAGATCCTCCTCTCCACCCTCTCCGAGTTGGGCATCTCCGGCGCGGCCCACGCTGATTGCGTCCTACCTGACGGTCGCTCCTACAAGGTGGCGTGGCGAGAATCTGTCTCCGCACCATGCGCTCTCACCACTGGTGTCCCCCAGGGCTCTGTTCTAGGCCCTCTCCTATTCTCGCTATACACCAAGTCACTTGCTCTGTCATATCTTCACATGGTCCTCTCCTATCATTTGACTATGCAGACGACACACAATTAATCTTCTCCTTTCCCCCCTTCTGATAACCAGGCGGCGAATCGCATCTCTGCATGTCTGTCAGACATATCAGTGTGGATGACAGATCACCAGCTCAAGCTAAACCTCGGCAAGACGGAGCTGCTCTTCCTCCCGGGAAGGACTGCCCGTTCCATGATCTCGCCATCACGGTTGACAACTCCCTTGTGTCCTCCTCCCAGAGTGCTAAGAACCTTGGCGTGATCCTGGACAACACCCTGTCATTCTCCACTAACATCAAGGCGGTGACCCGATCCTGTAGGTTCATGCTCTACAACATTCGCAGATAGGCGACCCTGCCTCACACAGGAAGCCGGGCGCAGGTCCTAATCCAGGCACTTGTCATCTCCCGTCTGGATTACTGCAACTCGCTGTTGGCTGGGCTCCCCTGCCTGTGCCATTAAACCCCTACAACTCATCCAGAACGCCGCAGCCCGTCTGGTGTTCAACCTTCCCAAGTTCTCTCCAGGTCACCCCGCTCCTCCGCTTTCTCCACTGGCTTCCAGTTGAAGCTCGCATCCGCTACAAGACCATGGTGATTGCCTACGGAGCTATGAAGGGAACGGCACCTCCATACCTTCAGGCTCTGATCAGGCCCTACACCCAAACAAGGGCACTGCGTTCATCCACCTCTGGCCTGCTGGCCCCCCTACCTCTGAGGAAGCACAGTTCCCGCTCAGCCCAGTCAAAACTGTTCGCTGCTCTGGCACCCCAATGGTGGAACAAGCTCCCTCACGACGCCAGGACAGCGGAGTCAGTCACCACCTTCCGGAGACACCTGAAACCCCACCTCTTTAAGGAATACCTAGGATAGGATAAAGTAATCCTTCTAACCCCCCCTTAAAAGATTTAGATGCACTATTGTAAAGTGGTTGTTCCACTGGATATCATAAGGTGAATGCACCAATTTGTAAGTCGCTCTGGATAAGAGCGTCTGCTAAATGACTTAAATGTAAATGTAATGTAAACTCAGCCCCAGGACCAGCTGGATGAGGGGACTCTTTTCTTTGCTCAGCTCTTGGCATTGCAGGGCTTGGTAATGATATGAGAGGGGGTCACTGTATTTTAGATGTTTCCAAAACTTCATTGCTCTTTTTTTGTTTTTATTATTAGTGGATATTGGCCTAATTCTGCCCTGCATGCATTGTTTGTAGTTTTCCTCTGGACACGTAGGGGGAATCTTACAGAACTCTGCATGTAGGGTTTCAATTGGGTGTTTGTCCCATTTGATGAAATCTTGTTTTGCAAGTGAACCCCACACCTCGCTGCCATAAAGTGCAATTGGTTCAATGACATATTCAATTCGTTTTAGCCAAATTTTAATAGGTATTTCAATTTGAATTTGCTTTTTAATGGCGTAGAATGCCCTGCGTGCTTTCTCTCTCAGTTCATTCACTGCCTCATTAAGGTGTCCAGTTGAGCTTATTTTTAAACCTAAGTAATTATAGTGTGTACAGTACTCTATATATTTTGTGCCAATTGAGAACTTTGGTCTAATTCCCTGAGATCTGGATCTTCTCTGGAAAATCATTATTTTAGTCTTTTTGGGGTTTACTGCCAGGGCCCAGGTCTGGCAGTACTGCTCTAGCAGGTCCAGGCTCTGCTGTAGGCCAAGTGCTGTGGGTGACAGCAGGCATAGGTCATCTCAGGGGCTGAGGATTTTTCTAGAATAGTGGCCAATTCGTTAATGTAAATATTGAAGAGTGCAGGGCTCAGATTGCGATCCTGAGAAAGGCCCCGCCCCTGGTTAAAGAATTCTGTTCTTTTCTTACCAATTTTAATGCTGCACGTATTGCCGGTATACATTGATTTAATTATGTCATATGTTTTACCCCCTACACCACTTTCAATAACTTTGTAGAACAGTCCTGTATGCCAAATAGAATCAAATGCTTTTTGGAAGTCGATAAAGCACGCCAGTATATTTTGGTATTATTTTGGTGGACATGTTTATCTATCAGGGTGTGTAGGGTGTAAATATAATCAGTTGTGCAATGTTTTGGTATAAATCCAATTTGGCTTTTACTCAAGACATTGTGCTTATTAAGGAAGTTTAGAACTCTTACATTGATGATACTACAGAAAACCTTCCCCAGGTTACTGTTCACACAAATGCCTCTGTAATTGTTAGGGTCAAATTTGTCTCCGTTCTTAAAGATTGGGGTTATGAGTCCTTGATTCCAGATGTCAGGGAAATAACCTACACTCAGGATCAAATTAAACAGTTTTAATATAGCCAATTAAAATTTTGCACTAGTGAGTTTGAGCATAAAATTTAGGATGCCATCAGGTCCGCATGCTTTTTTAAATTTGAGGGCCTGAAGTTTCTTATAGAGCTCCTGGTCAGTAATTGGGGAGTCCAATGGATTTTGATTGTCCTTTATAGCTTTTTCTAATCCATTCAACTTCTCATGAATTTGGCGTTGTTCTGCGTTTGTGTCAATTTGAACGGTGTTGTACAGTGTTTTGAAATGGGTTGTCCATATGTCACCATTTTGTATCGCTAATTCCTCTTGTTTAGATTTTTTTATTTTTTCCAATTTTGCCAGAAGTTGTTTGTGTTTATGGACTCCTCAATTAGTGTCAGCTGCTTGCTGTTGTACTGTGCTTTTTGGTTCTGAGTGTACGTTTATAGAGTTTTAATAAAGTCTCACAGTAAAGTCTCTCTCTCTCTCTCTGTCTCTCTCTCTCTCTCTCTCTCTCTCTCTCTCTCTGTCTCTCTCTCTCTATATATCTCTCTCTCTCTCTCTCTCTCTCTCTCTCTCTCTCTCTCTCTCTCTCTCTGTCTCTCTCTCTCTCTCTCTCTCTCTCTCTCTCTCTCTCGTCTCTCTCTCTGTGTCTCTCTCTCTCTCTCTCTCTGTCTCTCTCTGTCTGTCTCTCTCTCTCTCTCTCTCTCTCTCTCTCTCTGTCTCTCTTTGTGTGTCTCTCTCTCTCTCTCTCTCTCTCTCTCTCTCTCTCTCTCCTCTAGACAGTGTACCATGGCCTCTCTCTTTACTCCTGTCAGAATACAGTTCAAGTTCTTATGGACATGTTTATATCTTCTCCTCCTGTCCTCTCCTCCTTTGGATATCAAGTAGCCTACAGTGACGTGTGACCATGAAAATGTCAGTGATTGGCTTGTTATTTGTTAGGTGAACAAATAAACAAACAAACAATTGCAAAAACAAACAAATGAATGAATGCATTTTTAAATACATATAGAGGTTCCTCAGCCAAGTGAGCCAACAATACATTTTAATTATATTATTTAACCGGGCAAGTGAGTTAAGAACAAATTCTTATTTACATTGAATGCCTAGTAACAGTGGGTTAACTGCCTTGTTCAGGGGCAGAACGACAGATTTTTACCTGGTCAGCTCGGGGATTCGATCTTGCAACCTTTTGGTTACTGGCCCAATGGTCTAACCACTAGGCTACCTGCCTTAAAAACACAATAATAAAAAAGTCTACTGACAACATTATTTTCCTTAGGTGTGGTGTGGCCCAGCCTTCGGTGGCATCACCAGCATTCTGTAGAACCAGGCCAACCCCACCTGGCCCGGCGAGTTCAACCGTAGACATCATCCACAAGTCTGTCGTTAAGTTGGAGGTGAGTTTCCCCTCTTACTATGCAAAGCGCTTTTTAGCACTGGAAAATCACTATGTAAATCCCATCAATTCTTATTATGATGATAATGATGAAGAGGAGGAGGAGGAGGAAACGGTGGAGGACAAGGAGTAGGAGGATTATTATGATTATGATTATTTACTTTTTGTATTATTGTTATTGTTATTATTATTGTTACGTTGATTGTTATTGTTACTATGAATATTTATATTTACATGTTTTATTATATATATTATTATTTTATTATTATTATTATTATTAGATGTGGGACGATGACGACGGACCAGATGACCGGCTGGGAACGTGCATCACCACTGTCCACCCAGGAACACACACTGAGACCTGCCACCTGAAGAGAGGCACCGTCTACTACACCTACAGCTACAAAAAGGAACAGCAACAATAGAAAGATAATTAGATTGTAGCCTATGACCTTGTGTCTGATTGGCTCTCCTACCCTGTCACTCATGTATTCACTGTGAAGAGACCTCTGGTTGAATTCCTTGTACCGATGTGTCCAAACTGTGTGCCAACTGCTTGGACAGACAGTTCAGTACCTTCAACACATCAATACATCACACAAAGACCAATAATGATGCAGTCAATCTGTCCTCAACTTTCAGCCAGGAGAGACTGACATGCATGTTACTGACACTTTCCCTCCATGTACAGTGCCAGACACACCTACTCATTCAAGGGTTTTTCTTTATTTTTACTATTTTCTATATTGTAGAATAATAGTGAAGACATCAAAACTATGAAATAACACATATGGAATCATGTAGTAACCAAAAAAAAGAGTTAAACAAATAGATTTTAGATTCTTAGATTCTTCAAAGTAGCCACCCTTTGCCTTGATGACAGCCGACTTGTATACGGTTGAGTCGTCAGCGTACATAGACACACATGCTTTATTCAAGGTCGTTGGAAGGTCATTTGTATAAACAGAAAACAATAATGGCCCTAGCCGGCTGTCCTACGGTACACTACACTCAACTGTATTTGCATGAGAGAAGATTCCATTAACGAAAACCCTCTGTGTTTTATTAGATAGGTAACTCTGTGTTCTATTAGATAGGTAACTCTGTGTTCTATTAGATAGGTAACTCTGGGTTCTATTAGATAGGTAACTCTGTGTTCTATTAGATAGGTAACTCTGTGTTCTATTAGATAGGTAACTCTGTGTTCTATTAGATATGTAACTCTGTGTTCTATTAGATAGGTAACTTTGTGTTCTATTAGATATGTAACTCTGTGTTCTATTAGATAGGTAACTCTGTGTTCTATTAGATATGTAACCCTGTGTTCTATTAGATAGGTAACTCTCAATCCATAATAAGGCAGAGGATGCAAATCCATAACACCTACATTTTTCAGCAATAGATTCTGATCAAAGACATCAACAGCTGCACTGAGGTCTAACAAATCAGCTCCCACAATCTTCTTACTAGCAACGTCAGACTCTCTCTCTGTCCTTCAGCCAATCATCAGTAATTTGTGTCAGTGCTGAGCTTGTTGAGTGCCCATCTCTACAAGAATGCTGAAAGTTCTTTGTAAAATAACTTTGTATTTGATCTAACACCATTTTTTCAAAAGTTTGCTAAGCAAGATCCTGAGGAATGACCTCACTGCTCAGCCAGGCATATGGAGACATACCATCTTACCATCCTCATTGGCTCATTGTAATCCCAAAATAATTGTGTAATGATACATTTATTTGTACCTAGTAGTTGTGGAAGACATGTTACAAATAAAAGTAGAAGTAGCATGCTTTTGTCCTTCCAGAAAACAACAGCTGTTTCAAAGAGGGTGAGGTGGATTTTAAAACACTTCCGTGCTTGAACCTGAAAGGATACTCTTGTGAATCCTCTGCTGAAGTAGGTAAAGGAGGAGGAGAGCAGACTCCTCCTTTACCTACTAACGATTAACACTCTACTCAACCTCTCGACCACTCATTAGTTTCCCGGTCACTGACATACATTTTATTCACTAGGAGATTCACATTTGGGCAAAAGTCTGTCCTTTCCTCGACTCCTCTGTCCTCCTCTGTAAGTCGTTCTGAATAAGTGTTGCCTTTCAGATCAGGGGAGACCTGATCTAAAAAGCCAAACTTTATGAACACGCTTCATGAATACGGGCCTGAGGGCCCGTGTCCACAAAGCACCTCAGAGTGCTTTGACTAAAATGTAAATGTAATGCTCTGCTCTCAGATGTTTTCCTGTTCAAGAACCTCCATTAGATAGTCAACAGAAACAGTCAACAGAAACCACCTGATGTTGGAAAGCAGTCTCTACTCTGAGGTGCTTTGTGGACACGGTTCCTGATCTAGACCCGTATTCATGAAGCGTGTTCATAACAGTTGGACTTTTTAGATCATATTGAAGCAGATTGTTCTGGACTGGGAAAACCTGATCTTAGATCAGCACTCCTAATCTGAGACACTTTATGAATAAGGGACAGGTCTCCGCTGATCTTAAAGCAGTAAAATACTACTTGAGGAAAAGTATAAAGGTATTTGGTTTAAAATATACTTATGTATCAAAAGTAAATGTAATTTCTGAAATATATTTAAGTATCAAAACTATAAATCATTTCTTACTCCTTATATCAAGCCAACCAGACGGACGGCACAATTTTTTATTTATTTTTATTTTTGGGATAGCCAGAGGCACACTCCAAAACTAAAAGATTACATTTACAAATAAACATTTGTCTTTAGTGAGTACACACCAGAGCAGAGGCAGTGGGGATAAGTTCTCTTGATAAGTGTGTGAATTTGACCATTTCCCTGTGCTGCTAAGCATTCAACATTTAATCAGTACTTTGGGGTGTCAGGGAAAATGCATAGAGTAAAAAATACATTATTTTCTTTAGGAATCAAATCAAATCAAATTTGATTGGTCACTTACACATGGTTAGCAGATGTTAATGCGAGTGTAGCGAAATGCTTGTGCTTCTAGTTCCGACCGTGCAGTAATATCCTAACAAGTAATCTAACAATTTCACAACAACTACCTTATACACACAAGTGTAAAGGAATGATTAAGAATATGTACATATAAATATATGAATGAGTGATGGCCCGAACGGCATAGGCAATATGCAGTAGATTGTATAGAGTACAGTATATACATATGAGATGAGTAATGTAGGGTATGTAAACATTATATAAAGTGGCATTGTTTAAAGTGGCTAGTGATACATTTATTACATCCAATTATTAATTATTAAAGTGGCTAGAGATTTGAGTCAGTATGTTGGCAGCAGCCACTCAATGTTAGTGATGGCTGTTTAACAGTCTGGTGGCCGTGAGATAGAAGCTGTTTTTCAGTCTCTCGGTCCCAGCTTTGATGCACCTGTGCTGACCTCGCCTTCTGGATGATAGCAGGGTGAACAGGCAGTGGCTCGGGTGGTTGTTGTCCTTGATGATCTTTTTGGCCTTCCTGTGACATCGGGTGGTGTAGGTGTCCTGGAGGACAGGTAGTTTGCCCCCGGTGATGCGTTGTGCAGACCTCACTACCCTCTGGAGAGCCTTACAGTTGCGGGAGGTGCAGTTGCCGTACCAGGTGGTGATACAGCCCGACAGGATGCTCTCGATTGTGCATCTGTAAAAGTTTGTGAGTGTTTTTGGTGACAAGTCGAATTTCTTCAGCCTCCTGAGGTTGAAGAGGTGCTGTTGCGCCTTCTTCACCACGCTGTCTGTGTGGGTGGACCATTTCACTGTAGTTAGTGAAAGTTGTCAAAAAATATGAATAGTGAAGTACAGTACAGATGCTCAAAAAAACGACTTCAGTAGTACTTTAAATTATTTTTACTAATGTATTTTACACCACCGTCTGAAAGGCATCACTGGCGATATATCTCATCAGTCCTACTCTGAGAAGCTTTAGGAATCCTAGCCAGCAGTTCTCTATACAACAGCGCCCCCATCTGGTGTGATGAAGTCATATTTTAGTTGTTGTTGATAATATACCATGTTGAATTATTATTCAGTTAATTTCCACATGGGGGGTCACATGTATAACAGATGGTTCTCTGAAAAATTATTGTTTAAGTATTTCATAAAATTCCGTTCTAGAAGATACACTCTGTTCATTCTCCAAATGTTTGTGATAAATGTATTTTCTGGAGTAATTAAGCATAATACCGGAGAATGATCTGATATCTCTATATAGTAATTTTTTATCCAGTAATTTGTTGAGTGCATTTAAAAAAAAAAAATGTAGTAAATTCTTGGATAGCATTTCTTACTTTAAGAAAAAAAGGAATAGTCTTTTGCAGTAGGAAATTGTAATCCTCAGGTGTCATACAAATTATTTGCAGAGACTACATTTTAAATCTCTGTAAATAAATCTGCCTGTTTTATTACTATAGAGTGCTTTCAGAAAGTATTCAGACCCCTTGACTTTTTCCACATTTTGTTACATTACAGCCTTATTCTAAAATGGATTAAAGGAAACAAATTCCTCAGAAATCTACAAACAATACAAACAATGAAAAAATGAAAACAGGTTTTACATAAGTATTAAGACCCATTTATTTATTTTTTGTTATCCTTTATTTAACTAGACAAGTCAGTTAAGAATGAATTCTTATTTACAATGACGGCCTACCAAAAGGCAAAAGGCCTCCCGCGGGGATGGGGCTGGGATAAAAATATAAATAAATTAAATAAAAATATGTGACAAAACACACATCACGACAAAAGAGACAACACAACACTACATAAAGAGAGACCTGAGACAACAACATAGCATGGCAGAAACACATGACAACAAAGCATGGTAGCAAGACAACATGGCAGCAACACAACATGGTAGCAGCACAAAACAGGGTACAAACATTATTGGGCACAGACAACAGCATGAAGGGCAAGAAGATAGAGACAATAATACATCACACAAAGCAGCCACATCCATTTGCTATGGGACTCGAAATTGGAATTGTCCGTAGAGGCCCTGAGACAGGATTGTGTCGAGGCACAGATCTGGGAAAGGGTGCCAAAAGAATTCTACAGCATTGACGGTCTACAAGAACACAGGGGACTCCATCAAGAAGTTTGGAACCACCAAGACTCTTTCTAGAGCTGTTGTCTTAGGTCTCTCTTTATGTAGCAATCGGGGAGAAGGGCCTTGGTCAGGGAGGTGACCAAGAACCCAAGGGTCACTGACAGAGCTCTAGAGTTCTTCTGTGGAGATGGGAGAACCTTCCAGAAGGACAACCATCTCTGCAGCACTCCACCAATCAGGCATTTCTGGTAGAGTGGCCAGACGGAAGCCACTCCTCAGTAAAATACACATGACAGCCTACTTGGAGTTTGCCAAAAGGCAACTAAAGACTCTCACGCCATGAGAAACAAGGTCAAATCAAATCAAAGTTTATTTGTCACATGCGCCGAATACAACAGGTATTACAGTGAAGTGCTTACTTACAGGCTCTAACCAATAGTGTGAAAAAAGGTATGTGTGTGTGTGTGTGTGTGTATGTGTCTGTGTGTGTGTGTGTGTGTGTGTAGGTAAGTAAAGAAATAAAACAACAGTAAATAGACATTTCAACATTTTTATTTATTTTATTTATTTCACCTTTATTTAACCAGGTAGGCAAGTTGAGAACAAGTTCTCATTTACAATTGCGACCTGGCCAAGATAAAGCAAAGTAGTTCGACAACATACAACAACACAGAGTTACACATGGAGTAAAACAAACATACAGTCAATAATACAGTAGAAAAATAAGTCTATATACAATGTGAGCAAATTATGTGAGGTAAGGGAGGTAAAGGCAAAAAAAGGCCATGGTGGCAAAGTAAATACAATATAGCAAGTAAAACACTGGAATGGTAGATTTGTAGTAGAAGAAAGTGCAAAGTAGAAATAAATAATGGGGTGCAAAGGAGAAAAATAAATAAAATAAATAAATACAATAGGGGAAGGGGTAGTTGTTTGGGCTAAATTATAGATGGGCTATGTACAGGTGCAGTGATCTGTGAGCTGCTCTGACAGTTGGTGCTTAAAGCTAGTGAGGGAGATAAGTGTTTCCAGTTTCAGAGATTTTTGTAGTTCGTTCCAGTCATTGGCAGCAGAGAACTGGAAGGAGAGACGGCCAAAGGAGGAATTGGCTTTGGGGGTGACCAGAGAGATAAACCTGCTGGAGCGCGTGCTACAGGTGGGTGCTGCTATGGTGCCCAGAGAGCGGAGATAAGGGGGGACTTTACCTAGTAGGGTCTTGTAGATGACCTGGAGCCAGTGGGTTTGTCGACGATTATGAAGCGAAGGCCAGCCAACGAGAGCGTACAGGTCGCAGTGGTGGGTAGTATATGGGGCTTTGGTGACAAAACGGATGGCACTGTGATAGACTGCATCTAGTTTGGTGAGTAGGGTATTGGAGGCTATTTTGTAAATGACATCGCTGAAGTCGAGGATCGGTAGGATGGTCAGTTTTACGAGGGTATGTTTGGCAGCATGAGTGAAGGATGCTTTGTTGCGAAATAGGGAAGCCAATTCTAGATTTAACTTTGGATTGGAGATGTTTGATGTGAGTCTGGAAGGAGAGTTTACAGTCTAACCAGACACCTAGGTATTTGTAGTTGTCCACATGTTCTAAGTTAGAACTGTCCAGAGTAGTGATGCTGGACGTGGTGGGCAGGTGCAGGCAGCGATCGGTTGAAGAGCATGTATTTAGTTTTACTTGTATTTAGGAGCAGTTGGAGGCCACGGAAGGAGAGATGTATGGCATTGAAGCTCGTCTGGAGGGCTGTTAACACAGTGTCCAAAGAAGGGGCCAGAAGTATACAGAATGGTGTCGTCTGCGTAGAGGTGGATCAGAGACTCACCAGCAGCAAGAGCGACATCATTGATGTATACAGAGAAAAGAGTTAGCCCAAGAATTGAACCCTGTGGCACCCCCATAGAGACTGCCAGAGGTCCGGACAACAGGCCCTCCGATTTGACACACTGAACTCTATCAGAGAAGTAGTTGGTGAACCAGGCGATGCAATCATTTGAGAAACCAAGGCCACTATTTAATTGAATAGACAATAAAATACAAGTAAAACACAAATAGCTGACTAAGTGGACACTCAAACATAGAGGGAAGTGACAAAAGTAAGGTGTGAGTGACTTTGTATCTTTCAGTCCTGGCCTGTTAATATAGACAGCATGTGTGTACTACAGGTGACCTGCCTGACACATGTCCTTAGCAGGCAGGTAAACAGTTTCTGAAGGGGACTTGAACAGGGACACTGCAAAGTCCAGGCACAGGTTGTCATCACTCATGAAATGAGGGCAGTGTTAATACGTTTAGTACATCCATGATCCTTGTTATATACATAGGAAAGTAACCAAGATACAACAAAAATAATATTTACACACTATTCATATTTACATATTCATATTCTTATATACAGTAAAGTTAAATTAGAGCTTTTGAAAGAGGTGAGCCACTGTGACACAATATGCTTTTTATTTGTTTTTAAAGCTAAACTTGCTTTTTTTCTCCAGTGGCAGAACATTATCATAACAGTAGTAGCAATGTAGAAGGCCCAAAGTCACTACTGTAGTAGGTGGAAAGGAAGCTGGAATATGAGGAAATTCATCTAGGAAAGGAGAGGAAAGGAATCTAGGGAAGGAAAGTGGGTAAAGAAATGAAGAAAGGAAGCAAGGAAAGGAAGAAATGGATCTAGGAAAGGAAGGGAAAGGATCAAGGAACAGAAGCTAGGAAAGAAGGAAGGGAAAGGGAGTTAGAAAAGTATAGGAGGAAAGAGACCTACCGTAGGAAAGGAGGGGAGGAAAGGCATCGAGGAAAGCAAGCTTGGAAAGTAGGAAATTAAGATATGAAAGGAAGAAAGGAAGCTAGGATACCAAACAGATGCATTTCTAAAAGTAACTGTGATATATTCAGTTGTATCTTATTTTTACGAGAACTGGATTCCGCATCGAAAAATCTGTACAAAGTGATCTGTAAAACACAACTGAAAAATATGTGATGACACTCACGAATAAGGGGAGCAATTCACAAGTGTGAGTCAACTCACAAATGTAATGCAAGTCACAAATATGTAAATATGTAAAATGCAGGTCACAAATGTAAACTGTGGAGTCACAAATGTTGTCATAGTTAAAAACATATTTGACCAATATGTTTGCAAAGTAAGAAATATGTTTGTAAAATGTGCTCTATTAACCATAAAAAACCTGTCTTGCATTTATATGTTAATCATCATTTGTTTGTGTTAATGATCATTGGCTTTTGGATCATGACATATGTTGGTCAAACTACATGGGCATATTTACAGACTGTGATTTGTATTTGAAAGTGCCATTCTATATTTGCACAACACCTGTTTTGTTTGTGACTCACTACTTATTCAGTTGAAGTCGGAAGTTTACATACACCTTAGCCAAATACATTTAAACTTAGTTTTCACAATTCTTGACACTTAATCCCAGTAAAAACTTCCTGTTTGAGGTTAGTAAGAATCACCACCTTATTTTAAGAATGTAAAATGTCAGAATAATAGTAGAGAATGATTTATTTCAGCTTTCAATTCTTTCATCACATTCCCAGTGGGTCAGAATTGTACATACACTCAATTAGTATTTGGTAGCATTGCCTTTCAATTGTTTAACTTGGGTCAAACTTTTCAGGTGGCCTTCCACAAGCTTCCCACAATAAGTTGGGTGAATTTTGGCCCATTCCTCCTGACAGAGCTGGTGTAACTGAGTCAGGTTTGTAGGCCTCCTTGCTCGCAAATGCTTTTTTCTGTTCTGCCCACAAAAATGTCTATAGGATTGAGGTCAGGGCTTTGTGACGGCCACTCCAATACTTTGACATTGTTGTCCTTAAGCTTTTTGCCACAACTTTGGAAGTATGCTTGGGGTCATTGTCCATTTGGAAGACCCATTTGCGACCAAGCTTTAACTTCCTGACTGATGTCTTGAGATGTTTCTTCAATATATCCACGTAATTTTCCTCCTCATGACGCCATCTATTTTGTGAAGTGCACCAGTCACTCCTGCAGTAAAGAACCCCAACAACATGATGTTGCCACCCCAGTGCTTCAAGGTTGGGGTGGTGTTCTTCGGCTTGCAAGCCTCCCTCTTTTCCTCCAAACATAACGATGGTCATTATGGCCAAACAGTTCTATTTCTGCTTCATCAGACCAGAGGACATTTCTCCAAAAGTACGATCTTTGTCCCCGTGTGCAGTTTCAAACCTTAGTCTGGGTTTTTTATGGCGGTTTTGGAGCAGTGGCTTCTTCCTTGCTGAGCGGCCTTTCAGGTTATGTCAATATAGGCCTTGTTTTACTGTGGGTATAGATACTTTTGTACCTCATTCCTCCAGCATCTTCACAAGGTCCTTTGCTGTTGTTCTGGGATTGATTTGCACTTTTCGCCAAAGTACGTTAATCTCTATGAGACAGAACGCGTCTCCTTCCTGAGCGGTGTGTCAGCTGCGTGGTCCCATGGTGTTTATACTTGCGTACTATTATTTGTACAGATGAACGTGGTACCTTCAGGCATTTGGAAATTGCTCCCAAGGATGAACCAGACTTGTGGAAGTCAACCATTTTTGTTTCTGAGGTCTTGGCTGGTTTCTTTTGATTTTCCCGTGATGTCAAGCAAAGAGGCACTGAGTTTTGAAGGTAGGCCTTGAAATACATCCACAGGTACACCTCCAATTGACTCAGATAATGTCAATTAGCCTATCAGAAGATTCTAAAGCCATGACATAATTATCTTGTATTTTCCAAGGTGTTTAAAGGCACAGTCAACTTAGTGTATGTAAACTTCCGACCCACTGGAATTGTGATACAGTGAATTATATGTGAAATAATCTGTCTGTAAACAATTGTTTGAAAAATGACTTGTGTCATACACAAAGCAGATGTCCTAACCGACTTGCCAAAACTGTAGTTTTGTTAACAAGACATTTGTGGAGTGGTTGAAAAACTAGTTTTAATGAATCCAACCTAAGTGTATGTAAACTTCCGACTTCAACTGTATATTTACAACATTTTAATAGAAATCTCTCTCTCTCTAGTTGTCCTTCTTCTATCAAGCCTTTTAAAAGTTGAATCAGGTGTTTTTATTCTCCACCATCAGTCACCTCCTCCTGTTCTCCACCATCAGTCACCTCATATTATTCACACACCATCAGTCACCTGCTGTTGTTCCTCACCATCAGTTGTCTCTCTTGTTCTCCACCATCAGTTGTCTCCTATTTGTTCTCCACCATCAGTCCCTTTCCTCTTGTTCTCCACTATCAGTCACCTCATCTTGTTCTCCACCATCAGTTATCTCCTCTTGTTCTCCACCATCAGTTCTCTCCTCTTGTTCTCCACCATCAGTCACCTCATCTTGTTCTCCACCATCAGTTCTCTCCTCTTGTTCTCCACCATCAGTCACCTCATCTTGTTCTCCACCATCAGTTCTCTCCTCTTGTTCTCCACCATCAGTCACCCCTCTTGTTCTCCACCATCAGTTACCTCCTCTTGTTCTCTGACATCAATCACCTAGAAAAAAATATGTGTGCTGTTGATTTCTGGTCAAAAGCCCATGGCTTTGTAAAGGTTCGGTGTGTGAACCATCTCTCCTGGCAATACCGAAATAATGAACAACATTTCAGACCCCACCTGGAGTAACAAGCTCATCTGCAATGATGTGAAGGCTGATGACAACCTGGGGACCTGTTCCACCACAGTTACAGATCAGCTGACGACCACCTGGGGACCTGTTCAACCACAGTTACAGATCAGCTGGACCGACCACCTGTGGACCTGTTCCACCACAGTTACAGATCAGCTGACGACCACCTGGGGACCTGTTCCACCACAGTTACAGATCAGCTTACGACCACCTGGGGACCTGTTCAACCACAGTTACAGATGGAGCCCGTAGTATGGAAAGTTTCCTGGGGCAGGGAACCATCAACTATAGCTACAGTACAGCTAGACAGCAGCTCTGTCCCAAGAGGATGAACCTTAACCTGTTAAGGGCTAGGCGGCGAGTATTTTCACGGCTGGATAAAAAATGCACCTGATTTAACCTGGTTACTACTCCTGCCCAGTAACTAGAATATGCATATAATTATTGGCTTTGGATGGAAAACACTCCAAAGTTTCTAGAAACTGTTTGAATGGTGTCTGTAGTATAACAGAACTCAAATGGCAGGTCAAAACCTGAGAGATTCCTTTACAGGAAGTGGCCTGTCTGACCATTTCTTGAACTTCTTTGCCATCTCTATCTTTTACAAAGGCTCTCTGCTCTAACGTGACACTTCCTACGTCTTCCATGGGCGCTCAGAGCCCGGGAAAAACCTGAATGTCGTCATCCCAGCCCCAGGCTGAAACACATTATCGCTTTCTCAAAGTGGCATCAAGTGATGTGGAGCTTAGGCGCGTGCCCTATCGCCCCGTCTTTGTCACCAGATTTTTCCTCTGTTTGCGAGGCGAGATTCCCGGTCGGATTATTATCGCTTTTTAATAGATAAATTGCATAAAAATTGATTTTAACAGCGGTTGACATGCTTCAATACGGTAATGGAATATTTAGAATTTTTTTGTCACCCAAGTGCGCAATGCGCGCAACCCTGATTTACCATTTCGGATAGTGTCTGGGACCGCAAACAAAACGCTTTCGCTATTCGGATATAATCGATGAATTATTTGGGGGACCAAACCAACATTTGTTATTGAAGTAGCGTGCCTAGAAGTACATTCTGACAAAGACAACAAAGGTAATAACATTTTTGTTATAGTAAATCTGATTTTGGTGAAGGCTAAACTTGCTCCGAGGTGTCTAAATAGCTAGCCCGTGATGGTTGGGCTTATACTTAGAAATATTGCAAAGTGTGCTTTCACCAAAGGCTATTTTAAAATCGGACATATCGAGTGCATAGAGAGAAAGTTCTGTATCTATAATTCTTAAAATAATTGTTATGCTTTTTGAAGTTTATAGTGAGTAATTTAGTAAATTGTTAGTAAATTCCCCCGGAAGTTTCTTGGGGGTATGCTAGTTCTGAACGTCACATGCTAATGACGTAAAAAGCTGTTTTTGGGATATAAATATGAACTTGATTGAACAAAACATGCATGTATTGTATAACATAATGTCCTAGGTGTGTCATCTGATGAAGATCAACAAAGGTTAGTGCTGCATTTAGCTGTCTTCTGGGTTTTTATGACATTATATGCTAGCTTGAAAAATGGGTGTCTGATTATTTCTCGGCTGGTACTCTGCTGACATAATCTAATGTTTTGCTTTTAGTTGTAAAAGCCTTTTTTACTGTGATTAGCAGATTAACGAGTCTTGTCTTTGAAATGCTGTGAAATAGTCATATGTTTGAAAAATTGAAGTTTTTGTATTTTTTGAGGAATTTGTAATTCGCGCACACGCCTATCATTGGATATTGGAGCAGTGTAATCATCTACTCAACGCCATGTAATCCTGTAGCGCCGATATTCTAACAACTTTCCCGTAGAAATGCTATTACTTCCACCCCTTTCTCAAACATGACTATTTCACCATTTGGGAGACAAGACCCGTTAATCTAATCCACACTGTCCGATTTCAAAAAGCTATTTTTAAATCAAATCAAATTTATTTATATAGCCTTCAAATACATCAGCTTTCATATCTCAAAAGTGCTAAATGAAACCCAGCCTGAAACCCCAAACAAGCTTAACACGCAGCAGCGGATGGCTAGGAAAAACTCCCTAGGTAAAACTCTAGAAAGGCCAAAAACCTAGGAAATAAACCTAGAGAGGAACCAGGCTTGAGAGGTGGCCAGTCCTCTTCTGGCTGGTGCAAGGGTGGATATTATAACAGAACATGGTCAAGATGTTAAAAAAAGTTTAAAATGTTCATAAATGACCAGCATGGTCAACATACATCATCATGGTGTTGTCGAGTGCAACAAGCACGTCCGGTGAACAAGGTCAGGGTTCCATAGCCGCCCAGGCAGAACAAAGTTGAAACTGGAGCAGCAGCACTTGGCCGGTGATCTGGGGACAGAAGGAGTCACTCATACCAGGTAGTCCTAGGAGGCATGGTCCTAGGGCTCAGGTCCTCTGAGAGAGACAGAAGAGAGAAAGAGAGAATTAGAGGAGAGAATGGATTTAAATTCGCACAGGACACCGGATGAAGACAAGAGAAATACTCCAGGATGCCAAACAGACTGACCCCTAGCCCCCGACGACATAAACTACTGCAGTGATAAATACAGGCTGAGACAGAGGGATCAGAAGACACATGTGGTCCCCATCCGATGATACCCCGGATTCAGGGCCAAACAGGCAGGATATAACCCCACCCACTTTGCAAAAACACAGCTCCCACAACTACTAGAGGGGATGGTTTCCAACCACCAACTTACCATCCTAAGACACAATTGACATAGTCCACAACGATCTCCGCCATGCAACAATAAACCCCGGGGGCGCAAACCCAGACAGGAAGACCACGCCAGTGACTCAACCCACTAAAGTGGGACGCACCTTTCCCATGGGACTAGGCATGGCACAACCCAATAAGCCATGACCAGCCCCTGTAAAGGGTTAGAGCAGAGCACCAGTGGAAAAGAGGGGAACCGCAAGGCAGAGGCGTAAAGGGCGTGTTCTCAAGTTAAGTTCCTAGCGTTCACCTCACACCCTGGGCTAGACTATACTTAATCATAGGACTCATCAACAGGATGTCTTCAGTAAAGACTTCAGCGCTGAGACTGAGCTCCGTCTTCGCTTATTGGAAAGAGAACCATTCCATAAAAATGGATTTCCACAGGAGTGAAAGCCCATCCCAGTCACGCTTATTTAGGAATGACAATTAGGAGGCTTCATGCTTCAGCAGACCGTAGCGCACGTGGTAGGTATGTAATGGCAGTGACAAACCTGAAAGACAGGCAGGAGCGTTCATGTAATGCCTTGGTAGTTGTAGCAAAAAACCCGAAATCGTGCCCCGCCTTAACAGGAGCCAGTAAGGGAGGCCAACACTGAGCATTACGATCACCCGTTCTAGTCAAGACTTAGCAGCCGATAACACCAACCGGTTTTGTTTATGCTTATCCGGTAGTCGAAAGCAGAGCA
>NW_025549829.1:0-39562 GCF_905237065.1 Salmo salar | reverse complement strand
CTGTTCACAGACTGCTGTGTCTCTCTCAGCTGTTCTCAGACTGCTGTGTCTCTCGGCTGATCTCATGCTGCTGTGTCTCTCTCGGCTTTTCTCAGCTGCTGTGTCTCTGTCGGCTGTTCTCAGACTGCTGTGTGTCTCTCAGCTGTTCTCAGACTGCTGTGTCTCTCTCGGCTGCTCTCAGACTGCTGTGTCTCTCTCAGCTGTTCTCAGACTGCTGTATCTCTCTCAGCTGTTCTCAGACTGCTGTGTCTCTCTAGGCTGATCTCATGCTGCTGTGTCTCTCTCGGCTTTTCTCAGCTGCTGTGTCTCTGTCTGCTGTTCTCAGACTGCTGTGTCTCTCTCAGCTGTTCTCAGACTGCTGTGTCTCTCTCAGCTGTTCTCAGACTGCTGTGTCTCTTAGCTGCTCTCAGACTGCTGTGTCTCTCTCAGCTGTTCTCAGCTGCTATGTCTCTCTCAACTGTTCCCTGACTGCTGTGTCTCTCTTAGCTGTTCTCAGACTGCTGTGTCTCTCTAGGCTGTTCTCAGACTGCTGTGTCTCTCTCAACTGTTCCCTGACTGCTGTGTTTCTCTTAGCTGTTCTCATGCTGCTGTGTCTCTCTCGGCTTTTCTCAGCTGCTGTGTCTCTGTCGGCTGTTCTCAGACTGCTGTGTCTCTCTCAGCTGTTCTCAGACTGCTGTATCTCTCTCGGCTGTTCTCAGACCGCTGTGTCTCTCTTGGCTGTTCTCAGCTGCTGTGTCTCTGTCGGCTGTTCTCAGACTGCTGTGTCTCTCTCAGCTGCTCTCAGCTGCTCTGTCTCTCTCGGCTGTTCACAGACTGCTGTGTCTCTCTCAGCTGTTCTCAGCTGCTGTGTCTCTCTCGAATGATCTCAGACTGCTGTGTCTCTCTCAGCTGTTCTCAGATTGCTGTGTCTCTCTCAGCTGTTCTCAGACTGCTGTGTCTCTCTCGGCTGCTCTCAGCTGCTGTGTCTCTCTCGGTTGTTCACAGACTGCTGTGTTTCTCTCAGCTGCTCTCAGCTGCTGTGTCTCTCTCAGCTGCTCTCAGACTGCTGTGTCTCTCTCGGCTGTTCACAGACTGCTGTGTCTCTCTCAGCTGTTCTCAGACTGCTGTGTCTCTCTCGGCTGATCTCATGCTGCTGTGTCTCTCTCGGCTTTTCTCAGCTGCTGTGTCTCTCTCGGCTGTTCTCAGACTGCTGTGTGTCTCTCAGCTGTTCTCAGACTGCTGTGTCTCTCTCGGCTGCTGTCAGACTACTGTGTCTCTCTCAGCTGTTCTCAGACTGCTGTATCTCTCTCAGCTGTTCTCAGACTGCTGTGTCTCTCTCGGCTGTTCTCATGCTGCTGTGTCTCTCTCGGCTTTTCTCAGCTGCTGTGTCTCTGTCGGCTGTTCTCAGACTGTTGTGTCTCTCTCAGCTGTTCTCAGACTGCTGTGTCTCTCTCAGCTGTTCTCAGACTGCTGTGTCTCTCTAGCTGCTCTCAGACTGCTGTGTCTCTCTCAGCTGTTCTCAGATTGCTGTGTCTCTCTCAGCTGTTCTCAGCTGCTGTGTCTCTCTCAGCTGTTCCCTGACTGCTGTGTCTCTCTTAGCTGTTCTCAGACTGCTGTGTCTCTCTAGGCTGTTCTCAGACTGCTGTGTCTCTCTCAACTGTTCCCTGACTGCTGTGTTTCTCTTAGCTGTTCTCATGCTGCTGTGTCTCTCTCGGCTTTTTCTCAGCTGCTGTGTCTCTCTCGGCTGTTCTCAGACTGCTGTGTCTCTCTCAGCTGTTCTCAGACTGCTGTGTCTCTCTCGGCTGTTCTCAGCTGCTGTGTCTCTCTCAGCTGTTCTCAGACTGCTGTATCTCTCTCGGCTGTTCTCAGACCGCTGTGTCTCTCTCGGCTGTTCTCAGCTGCTGTGTCTCTGTCGGCTGTTCTCAGACTGCTGTGTCTCTCTCAGCTGCTCTCAGCTGCTCTGTCTCTCTCGGCTGTTCACAGACTGCTGTGTCTCTCTCAGCTGTTCTCAGCTGCTGTGTCTCTCTCGAATGATCTCAGACTGCTGTGTCTCTCTCAGCTGTTCTCAGATTGCTGTGTCTCTCTCAGCTGTTCTCAGACTGCTGTGTCTCTCTCGGCTGCTCTCAGCTGCTGTGTCTCTCTCGGTTGTTCACAGACTGCTGTGTTTCTCTCAGCTGCTCTCAGACTGCTGTGTCTCTCTCGGCTGTTCACAGACTGCTGTGTCTCTCTCAGCTGTTCTCAGCTGCTGTGTCTCTCTCGGCTGTTCTCATGCTGCTGTGTCTCTCTCGGCTTTTCTCAGCTGCTGTGTCTCTGTCGGCTGTTCTCAGACTGCTGTGTGTCTCTCAGCTGTTCTCAGACTGCTGTGTCTCTCTCGGCTGCTGTCAGACTACTGTGTCTCTCTCAGCTGTTCTCAGACTGCTGTGTCTCTCTCAGCTGTTCTCAGACTGCTGTGTCTCTCTAGGCTGATCTCATGCTGCTGTGTCTCTCTCGGCTTTTCTCAGACTGCTGTGTCTCTCTCGGCTGTTCTCAGACTGCTGTGTCTCTCTCAGCTGTTCTCAGACTGCTGTGTCTCTCTCAGCTGTTCTCAGACTGCTGTGTCTCTTAGCTGCTCTCAGACTGCTGTGTCTCTCTCAGCTGTTCTCAGATTGCTGTGTCTCTCTCAGCTGTTCTCAGACTGCTGTGTGTCTCTCAGCTGTTCTCAGACTGCTGTGTCTCTCTCGGCTGCTCTCAGACTACTGTGTCTCTCTCAGCTGTTCTCAGACTGCTGTGTCTCTCTCAGCTGTTCTCAGACTGCTGTGTCTCTCTAGGCTGATCTCATGCTGCTGTGTCTCTCTCGGCTTTTCTCAGCTGCTGTGTCTCTGTCGGCTGTTCTCAGACTGTTGTGTCTCTCTCAGCTGTTCTCAGACTGCTGTGTCTCTCTCAGCTGTTCTCAGACTGCTGTGTCTCTTAGCTGCTCTCAGACTGCTGTGTCTCTCTCAGCTGTTCTCAGATTGCTGTGTCTCTCTCAGCTGTTCTCAGCTGCTGTGTCTCTCTCAACTGTTCCCTGACTGCTGTGTCTCTCTTAGCTGTTCTCAGACTGCTGTGTCTCTCTAGGCTGTTCTCAGACTGCTGTGTCTCTCTCAACTGTTCCCTGACTGCTGTGTTTCTCTTAGCTGTTCTCATGCTGCTGTGTCTCTCTCGGCTTTTCTCAGCTGCTGTGTCTCTGTCGGCTGTTCTCAGACTGCTGTGTCTCTCTCAGCTGTTCTCAGACTGCTGTGTCTCTCTCGGCTGTTCTCAGCTGCTGTGTCTCTCTCAGCTGTTCTCAGACTGCTGTATCTCTCTCGGCTGTTCTCAGACCGCTGTGTCTCTCTCGGCTGTTCTCAGCTGCTGTGTCTCTGTCGGCTGTTCTCAGACTGCTGTGTCTCTCTCAGCTGCTCTCAGCTGCTCTGTCTCTCTCGGCTGTTCACAGACTGCTGTGTCTCTCTCAGCTGTTCTCAGCTGCTGTGTCTCTCTCGAATGATCTCAGACTGCTGTGTCTCTCTCAGCTGTTCTCAGATTGCTGTGTCTCTCTCAGCTGTTCTCAGACTGCTGTGTCTCTCTCGGCTGCTCTCAGCTGCTGTGTCTCTCTCGGTTGTTCACAGACTGCTGTGTTTCTCTCAGCTGCTCTCAGCTGCTGTGTCTCTCTCAGCTGCTCTCAGACTGCTGTGTCTCTCTCGGCTGTTCACAGACTGCTGTGTCTCTCTCAGCTGTTCTCAGCTGCTGTGTCTCTCTCGGCTGATCTCATGCTGCTGTGTCTCTCTCGGCTTTTCTCAGCTGCTGTGTCTCTGTCGGCTGTTCTCAGACTGCTGTGTGTCTCTCAGCTGTTCTCAGACTGCTGTGTCTCTCTCGGCTGCTCTCAGACTACTGTGTCTCTCTCAGCTGTTCTCAGACTGCTGTATCTCTCTCAGCTGTTCTCAGACTGCTGTGTCTCTCTAGGCTGATCTCATGCTGCTGTGTCTCTCTCGGCTTTTCTCAGCTGCTGTGTCTCTGTCGGCTGTTCTCAGACTGCTGTGTCTCTCTCAGCTGTTCTCAGACTGCTGTGTCTCTCTCAGCTGTTCTCAGACTGCTGTGTCTCTTAGCTGCTCTCAGACTGCTGTGTCTCTCTCAGCTGTTCTCAGACTGCTGTATCTCTCTCAGCTGTTCTCAGACTGCTGTGTCTCTCTAGGCTGATCTCATGCTGCTGTGTCTCTCTCGGCTTTTCTCAGCTGCTGTGTCTCTGTCGGCTGTTCTCAGACTGCTGTGTCTCTCTCAGCTGTTCTCAGACTGCTGTGTATCTCTCAGCTGTTCTCAGACTGCTGTGTCTCTTAGCTGCTCTCAGACTGCTGTGTCTCTCTCAGCTGTTCTCAGATTGCTGTGTCTCTCTCAGCTGTTCTCAGCTGCTGTGTGTCTCTCAGCTGTTCTCAGACTGCTGTGTCTCTCTCGGCTGCTGTCAGACTACTGTGTCTCTCTCAGCTGTTCTCAGACTGCTGTATCTCTCTCAGCTGTTCTCAGACTGCTGTGTCTCTCTAGGCTGATCTCATGCTGCTGTGTCTCTCTCGGCTTTTCTCAGCGCTGTGTCTCTGTCGGCTGTTCTCAGACTGCTGTGTCTCTCTCAGCTGTTCTCAGACTGCTGTGTCTCTCTCAGCTGTTCTCAGACTGCTGTGTCTCTTAGCTGCTCTCAGACTGCTGTGTCTCTCTCAGCTGTTCTCAGATTGCTGTGTCTCTCTCAGCTGTTCTCAGCTGCTATGTCTCTCTCAACTGTTCCCTGACTGCTGTGTCTCTCTTAGCTGTTCTCAGACTGCTGTGTCTCTCTAGGCTGTTCTCAGACTGCTGTGTCTCTCTCAACTGTTCCCTGACTGCTGTGTTTCTCTTAGCTGTTCTCATGCTGCTGTGTCTCTCTCGGCTTTTCTCAGCTGCTGTGTCTCTGTCGGCTGTTCTCAGACTGCTGTGTCTCTCTCAGCTGTTCTCAGACTGCTGTGTCTCTCTCGGCTGTTCTCAGCTGCTGTGTCTCTCTCAGCTGTTCTCAGACTGCTGTATCTCTCTCGGCTGTTCTCAGACCGCTGTGTCTCTCTCGGCTGTTCTCAGCTGCTGTGTCTCTGTCGGCTGTTCTCAGACTGCTGTGTCTCTCTCAGCTGCTCTCAGCTGCTCTGTCTCTCTCGGCTGTTCACAGACTGCTGTGTCTCTCTCAGCTGTTCTCAGCTGCTGTGTCTCTCTCGAATGATCTCAGACTGCTGTGTCTCTCTCAGCTGTTCTCAGATTGCTGTGTCTCTCTCAGCTGTTCTCAGACTGCTGTGTCTCTCTCGGCTGCTCTCAGCTGCTGTGTCTCTCTCGGTTGTTCACAGACTGCTGTGTTTCTCTCAGCTGCTCTCAGCTGCTGTGTCTCTCTCAGCTGCTCTCAGACTGCTGTGTCTCTCTCGGCTGTTCACAGACTGCTGTGTCTCTCTCAGCTGTTCTCAGACTGCTGTGTCTCTCTCGGCTGCTCTCAGACTGCTGTGTCTCTCTCAGCTGTTCTCAGACTGCTGTGTTTCTCTCAGCTGTTCTCAGACTGCTGTGTCTCTCTTGGCTGATCTCATGCTGCTGTGTTTCTCTCAGCTGCCCTCTGACTGCTGTGTCTCTCAGCTGTTCTCAGACTGTTGTGTCTCTCTCAGCTGTTCTCAGCTGCTGTGTCTCTCTCAGCTGTTCTCAGACTGCTGTGTCTCTCTCGGCTGCTCTCAGGCTGCTGTGTCTCTCTCAGCTGTTCTCAGATTGCTGTGTCTCTCTCAGCTGTTCTCAGCTGCTGTGTTTCTCTCAGCTGTTCTCAGACTGCTGTGTCTCTCTCCACTGTTCTCTGACTGCTGTGTCTCTCTCAGCTGTTCTCAGACTGCTGTATCTCTCTCGGCTTTTCTCAGACCGCTGTGTCTCTCTCGGCTGTTCTCAGCTGCTGTGTCTCTGTCGGCTGTTCTCAGACTGCTGTGTCTCTCTCAGCTGTTCTCAGCTGCTGTGTCTCTCTCGGCTGTTCACAGACTGCTGTGTCTCTCTCAGCTGTTCTCAGCTGCTGTGTCTCTCTCTAATGATCTCAGACTGCTGTGTCTCTCTCAGCTGTTCTCAGACTGCTGTGTCTCTCTCAGCTGTTCTCAGACTGCTGTGTCTCTCTCGGCTGCTCTCAGACTGCTGTGTCTCTCTCAGCTGCTCTCAGACTGCTGTGTCTCTCTCGGCTGTTCACAGACTGCTGTGTCTCTCTCAGCTGTTCTCAGCTGCTGTGTCTCTCTCGGCTGATCTCATGCTGCTGTGTGTCTCTCGGCTTTTTCTCAGCTGCTGTGTCTCTGTCGGCTGTTCTCATGCTGCTGTGTTTCTCTCAGCTGCCCTCTGACTGCTGTGTCTCTCAGCTGTTCTCAGACTGCTATGTCTCTCTCAGCTGTTCTCAGACTGCTGTGTCTCTCTCAGCTGTTCTCAGACTGCTGTGTCTCTCTCAGCTGTTCTCAGACTGCTGTGTCTCTTAGCTGCTCTCAGACTGCCTTGTCTCTCTCAGCTGTTCTCAGACTGCTGTGTCTCTCTCAGCTGTTCTCAGACTGCTGTGTCTCTCTCGGCTGCTCTCAGCTGCTGTGTCTCTCTCGGTTGTTCACAGACTGCTGTGTTTCTCTCAGCTGCTCTCAGCTGCTGTGTCTCTCTCAGCTGCTCTCAGACTGCTGTGTCTCTCTCGGCTGTTCACAGACTGCTGTGTCTCTCTCAGCTGTTCTCAGCTGCTGTGTCTCTCTCGGCTGATCTCATGCTGCTGTGTCTCTCTCGGCTTTTCTCAGCTGCTGTGTCTCTGTCGGCTGTTCTCAGACTGCTGTGTGTCTCTCAGCTGTTCTCAGACTGCTGTGTCTCTCTCGGCTGCTCTCAGACTGCTGTGTCTCTCTCGGCTGTTCACAGACTGCTGTGTCTCTCTCAGCTGTTCTCAGCTGCTGTGTCTCTCTCGGCTGATCTCATGCTGCTGTGTCTCTCTGGGCTTTTCTCAGCTGCTCTGTCTCTCTCGGCTGTTCACAGACTGCTGTGTCTCTCTCAGCTGTTCTCAGCTGCTGTGTCTCTCTCGAATGATCTCAGACTGCTGTGTCTCTCTCAGCTGTTCTCAGACTGCTGTGTCTCTCTCAGCTGTTCTCAGACTGCTGTGTCTCTCTCGGCTGCTCTCAGCTGCTGTGTCTCTCTCGGTTGTTCACAGACTGCTGTGTTTCTCTCAGCTGCTCTCAGCTGCTGTGTCTCTCTCAGCTGTTCTCAGACTGCTGTGTCTCTCTCGGCTGTTCACAGACTGCTGTGTCTCTCTCAGCTGTTCTCAGACTGCTGTGTCTCTCTCGGCTGCTCTCAGACTGCTGTGTCTCTCTCAGCTGTTCTCAGACTGCTGTGTCTCTCTCAGCTGTTCTCAGACTGCTGTGTCTCTCTTGGCTGATCTCAGGCTGCTGTGTCTCTCTCAGCTGCCCTCTGACTGCTGTGTCTCTCAGCTGTTCTCAGACTGTTGTGTCTCTCTCAGCTGTTCTCAGCTGCTGTGTCTCTCTCAGCTGTTCTCAGACTGCTGTGTCTCTCTCGGCTGCTCTCAGGCTGCTGTGTCTCTCTCAGCTGTTCTCAGATTGCTGTGTCTCTCTCAGCTGTTCTCAGCTGCTGTGTTTCTCTCAGCTGTTCTCAGACTGCTGTGTCTCTCTCAACTGTTCTCTGACTGCTGTGTCTCTCTCAGCTGTTCTCAGACTGCTGTATCTCTCTCGGCTTTTCTCAGACCGCTGTGTCTCTCTCGGCTGTTCTCAGCTGCTGTGTCTCTGTCGCCTGTTCTCAGACTGCTGTGTCTCTCTCAGCTGCTCTCAGCTGCTGTGTCTCTCTCGGCTGTTAACAGACTGCTGTGTCTCTCTCAGCTGTTCTCAGCTGCTGTGTCTCTCTCTAATGATCTCAGACTGCTGTGTCTCTCTCAGCTGTTCTCAGACTGCTGTGTCTCTCTCAGCTGTTGTCAGACTGCTGTGTCTCTCTCGGCTGCTCTCAGCTGCTGTGTCTCTCTCAGCTGCTCTCAGACTGCTGTGTCTCTCTCGGCTGTTCACAGACTGCTGTGTCTCTCTCAGCTGTTCTCAGCTGCTGTGTCTCTCTCGGCTGATCTCATGCTGCTGTGTGTCTCTCGGCTTTTCTCAGCTGCTGTGTCTCTGTCGGCTGATCTCATGCTGCTGTGTTTCTCTCAGCTGCCCTCTGACTGCTGTGTCTCTCAGCTGTTCTCAGACTGTTATGTCTCTCTCAGCTGTTCTCAGCTGCTGTGTCTCTCTCAGCTGTTCTCAGACTGCTGTGTCTCTCTCAGCTGTTCTCAGACTGCTGTGTCTCTTAGCTGCTCTCAGACTGCCTTGTCTCTCTCAGCTGTTCTCAGATTGCTGTGTCTCTCTCAGCTGTTCTCAGACTGCTGTGTCTCTCTCGGCTGCTCTCAGCTGCTGTGTCTCTCTCGGTTGTTCACAGACTGCTGTGTTTCTCTCAGCTGCTCTCAGCTGCTGTGTCTCTCTCAGCTGCTCTCAGACTGCTGTGTCTCTCTCGGCTGTTCACAGACTGCTGTGTCTCTCTCAGCTGTTCTCAGCTGCTGTGTCTCTCTCGGCTGATCTCATGCTGCTGTGTCTCTCTGGGCTTTTCTCAGCTGCTGTGTCTCTGTCGGCTGTTCTCAGACTGCTGTGTGTCTCTCAGCTGTTCTCAGACTGCTGTGTCTCTCTCGGCTGCTCTCAGACTGCTGTGTCTCTCTCGGCTGTTCACAGACTGCTGTGTCTCTCTCAGCTGTTCTCAGCTGCTGTGTCTCTCTCGGCTGATCTCATGCTGCTGTGTCTCTCTCGGCTTTTCTCAGCTGCTGTGTCTCTGTCGGCTGTTCTCAGACTGCTGTGTGTCTCTCAGCTGTTCTCAGACTGCTGTGTCTCTCTCGGCTGCTGTCAGACTACTGTGTCTCTCTCAGCTGTTCTCAGACTGCTGTATCTCTCTCAGCTGTTCTCAGACTGCTGTGTCTCTCTAGGCTGATCTCATGCTGCTGTGTCTCTCTCGGCTTTTCTCAGCTGCTGTGTCTCTGTCGGCTGTTCTCAGACTGCTGTGTCTCTCTCAGCTGTTCTCAGACTGCTGTGTCTCTCTCAGCTGTTCTCAGACTGCTGTGTCTCTTAGCTGCTCTCAGACTGCTGTGTCTCTCTCAGCTGTTCTCAGATTGCTGTGTCTCTCTCAGCTGTTCTCAGCTGCTATGTCTCTCTCAACTGTTCCCTGACTGCTGTGTCTCTCTTAGCTGTTCTCAGACTGCTGTGTCTCTCTAGGCTGTTCTCAGACTGCTGTGTCTCTCTCAACTGTTCCCTGACTGCTGTGTTTCTCTTAGCTGTTCTCATGCTGCTGTGTCTCTCTCGGCTTTTCTCAGCTGCTGTGTCTCTGTCGGCTGTTCTCAGACTGCTGTGTCTCTCTCAGCTGTTCTCAGACTGCTGTGTCTCTCTCGGCTGTTCTCAGCTGCTGTGTCTCTCTCAGCTGTTCTCAGACTGCTGTATCTCTCTCGGCTGTTCTCAGACCGCTGTGTCTCTCTTGGCTGTTCTCAGCTGCTGTGTCTCTGTCGGCTGTTCTCAGACTGCTGTGTCTCTCTCAGCTGCTCTCAGCTGCTCTGTCTCTCTCGGCTGTTCACAGACTGCTGTGTCTCTCTCAGCTGTTCTCAGCTGCTGTGTCTCTCTCGAATGATCTCAGACTGCTGTGTCTCTCTCAGCTGTTCTCAGATTGCTGTGTCTCTCTCAGCTGTTCTCAGACTGCTGTGTCTCTCTCGGCTGCTCTCAGCTGCTGTGTCTCTCTCGGTTGTTCACAGACTGCTGTGTTTCTCTCAGCTGCTCTCAGCTGCTGTGTCTCTCTCAGCTGCTCTCAGACTGCTGTGTCTCTCTCGGCTGTTCACAGACTGCTGTGTCTCTCTCAGCTGTTCTCAGCTGCTGTGTCTCTCTCGGCTGATCTCATGCTGCTGTGTCTCTCTCGGCTTTTCTCAGCTGCTGTGTCTCTGTCGGCTGTTCTCAGACTGCTGTGTGTCTCTCAGCTGTTCTCAGACTGCTGTGTCTCTCTCGGCTGCTCTCAGACTGCTGTGTCTCTCTCAGCTGTTCTCAGACTGCTGTGTCTCTCTCAGCTGTTCTCAGACTGCTGTGTCTCTCTAGGCTGATCTCATGCTGCTGTGTCTCTCTCGGCTTTTCTCAGCTGCTGTGTCTCTGTCGGCTGTTCTCAGACTGCTGTGTCTCTCTCAGCTGTTCTCAGACTGCTGTGTCTCTCTCAGCTGTTCTCAGACTGCTGTGTCTCTTTAGCTGCTCTCAGACTGCTGTGTCTCTCTCAGCTGTTCTCAGATTGCTGTGTCTCTCTCAGCTGTTCTCAGACTGCTGTATCTCTCTCAGCTGTTCTCAGACTGCTGTGTCTCTCTAGGCTGATCTCATGCTGCTGTGTCTCTCTCGGCTTTTCTCAGCTGCTGTGTCTCTGTCGGCTGTTCTCAGACTGCTGTGTCTCTCTCAGCTGTTCTCAGACTGCTGTGTCTCTCTCAGCTGTTCTCAGACTGCTGTGTCTCTTAGCTGCTCTCAGACTGCTGTGTCTCTCTCAGCTGTTCTCAGACTGCTGTGTCTCTCTCAGCTGTTCTCAGCTGCTGTGTCTCTCTCAGCTGTTCCCTGACTGCTGTGTCTCTCTTAGCTGTTCTCAGACTGCTGTGTCTCTCTCAGGCTGTTCTCAGACTGCTGTGTCTCTCTCAGCTGTTCCCTGACTGCTGTGTCTCTCTCAGCTGTTCTCAGGCTGCTGTGTCTCTCTCGGCTTTTCTCAGCTTGCTGTGTCTCTGTCGGCTGTTCTCAGACTGCTGTGTCTCTCTCAGCTGTTCTCAGACTGCTGTGTCTCTCTCAGCTGTTCTCAGACTGCTGTGTCTCTCTCAGCTGTTCTCAGACTGCTGTATCTCTCTCGGCTTTTCTCAGACCGCTGTGTCTCTCTCGGCTGTTCTCAGCTGCTGTGTCTCTGTCGGCTGTTCTCAGACTGCTGTGTCTCTCTCAGCTGCTCTCAGCTGCTGTGTCTCTCTCGGCTGTTAACAGGCTGCTGTGTCTCTCTCAGCTGTTCTCAGCTGCTGTGTCTCTCTCTAATGATCTCAGACTGCTGTGTCTCTCTCAGCTGTTCTCAGACTGCTGTGTCTCTCTCAGCTGTTGTCAGACTGCTGTGTCTCTCTCGGCTGCTCTCAGCTGCTGTGTCTCTCTCAGCTGCTCTCAGACTGCTGTGTCTCTCTCGGCTGTTCACAGACTGCTGTGTCTCTCTCAGCTGTTCTCAGCTGCTGTGTCTCTCTCGGCTGATCTCATGCTGCTGTGTCTCTCTCGGCTTTTCTCAGCTGCTGTGTCTCTGTCGGCTGATCTCATGCTGCTGTGTTTCTCTCAGCTGCCCTCTGACTGCTGTGTCTCTCAGCTGTTCTCAGACTGTTGTGTCTCTCTCAGCTGTTCTCAGCTGCTGTGTCTCTCTCAGCTGTTCTCAGACTGCTGTATCTCTCTCAGCTGTTTTCAGACTGCTGTGTCTCTCTAGCTGCTCTCAGACTGCCTTGTCTCTCTCAGCTGTTCTCAGATTGCTGTGTCTCTCTCAGCTGTTCTCAGACTGCTGTGTCTCTCTCGGCTGCTCTCAGCTGCTGTGTCTCTCTCGGTTGTTCTCAGACTGCTGTGTTTCTCTCAGCTGCTCTCAGCTGCTGTGTCTCTCTCAGCTGCTCTCAGACTGCTGTGTCTCTCTCGGCTGTTCACAGACTGCTGTGTCTCTCTCAGCTGTTCTCAGCTGCTGTGTCTCTCTCGGCTGATCTCATGCTGCTGTGTCTCTCTGGGCTTTTCTCAGCTGCTGTGTCTCTGTCGGCTGTTCTCAGACTGCTGTGTGTCTCTCAGCTGTTCTCAGACTGCTGTGTCTCTCTCGGCTGCTCTCAGACTGCTGTGTCTCTCTCAGCTGTTCTCAGACTGCTTTGTTTCTCTCAGCTGTTCTCAGACTGCTGTATCTCTCTCGGCTGTTCTCAGACCGCTGTGTCTCTCTCGGCTGTTCTCAGCTGCTGTGTCTCTGTCGGCTGTTCTCAGACTGCTGTGTCTCTCTCAGCTGCTCTCAGCTGCTGTGTCTCTCTCGGCTGTTAACAGACTGCTGTGTCTCTCTCAGCTGTTCTCAGCTGCTGTGTCTCTCTCTAATGATCTCAGACTGCTGTGTCTCTCTCAGCTGTTCTCAGACTGCTGTGTCTCTCTAGGCTGATCTCATGCTGCTGTGTCTCTCTCGGCTTTTCTCAGCTGCTGTGTCTCTGTCGGCTGTTCTCAGACTGCTGTGTCTCTCTCAGCTGTTCTCAGACTGCTGTGTCTCTCTCGGCTGTTCTCAGCTGCTGTGTCTCTCTCAGCTGTTCTCAGACTGCTGTATCTCTCTCGGCTGTTCTCAGACCGCTGTGTCTCTCTCGGCTGTTCTCAGCTGCTGTGTCTCTGTCGGCTGTTCTCAGACTGCTGTGTCTCTCTCAGCTGCTCTCAGACTGCTGTGTCTCTCTCGGCTGTTCACAGACTGCTGTGTCTCTCTCAGCTGTTCTCAGTAGCTGTGTCTCTCTCTAATGATCTCAGACGACTGCTGTGTCTCTCTCGGTTGTTCACAGATTGCTGTGTTTCTCTCAGCTGCTCTCAGCTGCTGTGTCTCTCTCAGCTGCTCTCAGACTGCTGTGTCTCTCTCGGCTGTTCACAGACTGCTGTGTCTCTCTCAGCTGTTCTCAGCTGCTGTGTCTGTCTCCGCTGATCTCATGCTGCTGTGTCTCTCTCGGCTTTTCTCAGCTGCTGTGTCTCTGTCGGCTGTTCTCAGACTGCTGTGTGTCTCTCAGCTGTTCTCAGACTGCTGTGTCTCTCTCGGCTGCTCTCAGACTGCTGTGTCTCTTTCAGCTGTTCTCAGACTGCTGTGTTTCTCTCAGCTGTTCTCAGACTGCTGTGTCTCTCTCGGCTGATCTCATGCTGCTGTGTTTATCTCAGCTGCCCTCTGACTGCTGTGTCTCTCAGCTGTTCTCAGACTGTTATGTCTCTCTCAGCTGTTCTCAGCTGCTGTGTCTCTCTCAGTTGTTCTCAGACTGCTGTGTCTCTCTCAGCTGTTCTCAGACTGCTGTGTCTCTTAGCTGCTCTCAGACTGCTGTGTCTCTCTCAGCTGTTCTCAGATTGCTGTGTCTCTCTCAGCTGTTCTCAGCTGCTGTGTCTCTCTCAACTGTTCCCTGACTGCTGTGTCTCTCTTAGCTGTTCTCAGACTGCTGTGTCTCTCTAGGCTGTTCTCAGACTGCTGTGTCTCTCTCAACTGTTCCCTGACTGCTGTGTTTCTCTTAGCTGTTCTCATGCTGCTGTGTCTCTCTCGGCTTTTCTCAGCTGCTGTGTCTCTGTCAGCTGTTCTCAGACTGCTGTGTCTCTCTCAGCTGTTCTCAGACTGCTGTGTCTCTCTCGGCTGTTCTCAGCTGCTGTGTCTCTCTCAGCTGTTCTCAGACTGCTGTATCTCTCTCGGCTGTTCACAGACTGCTGTGTCTCTCTCAGCTGTTCTCAGCTGATGTGTCTCTCTCAAATGATCTCAGACTGCTGTGTCTCTCTCAGCTGTTCTCAGATTGCTGTGTCTCTCTCAGCTGTTCTCAGACTGCTGTGTTTCTCTCAGCTGCTCTCAGCTGCTGTGTCTCTCTCAGCTGCTCTCAGACTGCTGTGTCTCTCTCGGCTGTTCACAGACTGCTGTGACTCTCTCAGCTGTTCTCAGCTGCTGTGTCTCTCTCGGCTGATCTCATGCTGCTGTGTCTCTCTCGGCTTTTCTCAGCTGCTGTGTCTCTCTCGGTTGTTCACAGACTGCTGTGTTTCTCTCAGCTGCTCTCAGCTGCTGTGTCTCTCTCAGCTGCTCTCAGACTGCTGTGTCTCTCTCGGCTGTTCACAGACTGCTGTGTCTCTCTCAGCTGTTCTCAGCTGCTGTGTCTCTCTCGGCTGATCTCATGCTGCTGTGTCTCTCTCGGCTTTTTCTCAGCTGCTGTGTCTCTGTCGGCTGTTCTCAGACTGCTGTGTGTCTCTCAGCTGCTCTCAGACTGCTGTGTCTCTCTCAGCTGTTCTCAGACTGCTGTGTTTCTCTCAGCTGTTCTCAGACTGCTGTGTCTCTCTTGGCTGATCTCATGCTGCTGTGTTTCTCTCAGCTGCCCTCTGACTGCTGTGTCTCTCAGCTGTTCTCAGACTGCTGTGTCTCTCTCAGCTGTTCTCAGACTGCTGTGTCTCTCTCAGCTGTTCTCAGACTGCTGTGTCTCTCTCGGCTGCTCTCAGGCTGCTGTGTCTCTCTCAGCTGTTCTCAGATTGCTGTGTCTCTCTCAGCTGTTCTCAGCTGCTGTGTCTCTCTCAGCTGTTCTCAGACTGCTGTGTCTCTCTCAGCTGCTCTCAGCTGCTGTGTCTCTCTCGGCTGTTAACAGACTGCTGTGTCTCTCTCAGCTGTTCTCAGCTGCTGTCTCTCTCTCTAATGATCTCAGACTGCTGTGTCTCTCTCAGCTGTTCTCAGACTGCTGTGTCTCTCTCAGCTGTTCTCAGACTGCTGTGTCTCTCTCGGCTGCTCTCAGCTGCTGTGTCTCTCTCAGCTGCTCTCAGACTGCTGTGTCTCTGTCGGCTGTTCACAGACTGCTGTGTCTCTCTCAGCTGTTCTCAGCTGCTGTGTCTCTCTCGGCTGATCTCATGCTGCTGTGTCTCTCTTGGCTTTTCTCAGCTGCTGTGTCTCTGTCGGCTGTTCTCAGACTGCTGTGTGTCTCTCAGCTGTTCTCAGACTGCTTTGTCTCTCTCGGCTGCTCTCAGCTGCTCTGTCTCTCTCGGCTGTTCACAGACTGCTGTGTCTCTCTCAGCTGTTCTCAGCTGCTGTGTCTCTCTCGAATGATCTCAGACTGCTGTGTCTCTCTCAGCTGTTCTCAGATTGCTGTGTCTCTCTCAGCTGTTCTCAGACTGCTGTGTCTCTCTCGGCTGCTCTCAGCTGCTGTGTCTCTCTCGGTTGTTCACAGACTGCTGTGTTTCTCTCAGCTGCTCTCAGCTGCTGTGTCTCTCTCAGCTGCTCTCAGACTGCTGTGTCTCTCTCGGCTGTTCACAGACTGCTGTGTCTCTCTCAGCTGTTCTCAGCTGCTGTGTCTCTCTCGGCTGATCTCATGCTGCTGTGTCTCTCTCGGCTTTTCTCAGCTGCTGTGTCTCTGTCGGCTGTTCTCAGACTGCTGTGTGTCTCTCAGCTGTTCTCAGACTGCTGTGTCTCTCTCGGCTGCTCTCAGACTGCTGTGTCTCTCCCAGCTGTTCTCAGATTGCTGTGTCTCTCTCAGCTGTTCTCAGACTGCTGTGTCTCTCTCGGCTGCTCTCAGCTGCTGTGTCTCTCTCGGTTGTTCACAGACTGCTGTGTTTCTCTCAGCTGCTCTCAGCTGCTGTGTCTCTCTCAGCTGCTCTCAGACTGCTGTGTCTCTCTCGGCTGTTCACAGACTGCTGTGTCTCTCTCAGCTGTTCTCAGCTGCTGTGTCTCTCTCGGCTGATCTCATGCTGCTGTGTCTCTCTCGGCTTTTCTCAGCTGCTGTGTCTCTCTCGGTTGTTCACAGACTGCTGTGTTTCTCTCAGCTGCTGTGTCTCTCTCAGCTGCTCTCAGACTGCTGTGTCTCTCTCGGCTGTTCACAGACTGCTGTGTCTCTCTCAGCTGTTCTCAGCTGCTGTGTCTCTCTCGGCTGATCTCATGCTGCTGTGTCTCTCTCGGCTTTTCTCAGCTGCTGTGTCTCTGTCGGCTGTTCTCAGAATGCTGTGTCTCTCTCAGCTGTTCTCAGACTGCTGTGTTTCTCTCAGCTGTTCTCAGACTGCTGTGTCTCTCTTGGCTGATCTCATGCTGCTGTGTTTCTCTCAGCTGCCCTCTGACTGCTGTGTCTCTCAGCTGTTCTCAGACTGTTGTGTCTCTCTCAGCTGTTCTCAGCTGCTGTGTCTCTCTCAGCTGTTCTCAGACTGCTGTATCTCTCTCGGCTTTTCTCAGACCGCTGTGTCTCTCTCGGCTGTTCTCAGCTGCTGTGTCTCTGTCGGCTGTTCTCAGACTGCTGTGTCTCTCTCAGCTGCTCTCAGCTGCTGTGTCTCTCTCGGCTGTTAACAGACTGCTGTGTCTCTCTCAGCTGTTCTCAGCTGCTGTGTCTCTCTCTAATGATCTCAGACTGCTGTGTCTCTCTCGGCTGCTCTCAGCTGCTGTGTCTCTCTCAGCTGCTCTCAGACTGCTGTGTCTCTGTCGGCTGTTCACAGACTGCTGTGTCTCTCTCAGCTGTTCTCAGCTGCTGTGTCTCTCTCGGCTGATCTCATGCTGCTGTGTCTCTCTTGGCTTTTCTCAGCTGCTGTGTCTCTGTCGGCTGTTCTCAGACTGCTGTGTGTCTCTCAGCTGTTCTCAGACTGCTTTGTCTCTCTCGGCTGCTCTCAGCTGCTCTGTCTCTCTCGGCTGTTCACAGACTGCTGTGTCTCTCTCAGCTGTTCTCAGCTGCTGTGTCTCTCTCGAATGATCTCAGACTGCTGTGTCTCTCTCAGCTGTTCTCAGATTGCTGTGTCTCTCTCAGCTGTTCTCAGACTGCTGTGTCTCTCTCGGCTGCTCTCAGCTGCTGTGTCTCTCTCGGTTGTTCACAGACTGCTGTGTTTCTCTCTTCTGCTCTCAGCTGCTGTGTCTCTCTCAGCTGCTCTCAGACTGCTGTGTCTCTCTGCTGTTCACAGACTGCTGTGTTTCTCTCAGCTGCTCTCAGCTGCTGTGTCTCTCTCAGCTGCTCTCAGACTGCTGTGTCTCTCTGCTGTTCACAGACTGCTGTGTCTCTCTCGGCTGTTCACAGACTGCTGTGTCTCTCTCAGCTGTTCTCAGCTGCTGTGTCTCTCTCGGCTGATCTCATGCTGCTGTGTCTCTCTCGGCTTTTCTCAGCTGCTGTGTCTCTCTCGGCTGATCTCATGCTGCTGTGTCTCTCTCGGCTTTTCTCAGCTGCTGTGTCTCTCTCGGTTGTTCACAGACTGCTGTGTTTCTCTCAGCTGCTGTGTCTCTCTCAGCTGCTCTCAGACTGCTGTGTCTCTCTCGGCTGTTCACAGACTGCTGTGTCTCTCTCAGCTGTTCTCAGCTGCTGTGTCTCTCTCGGCTGATCTCATGCTGCTGTGTCTCTCTCGGCTTTTCTCAGCTGCTGTGTCTCTGTCGGCTGTTCTCAGAATGCTGTGTCTCTCTCGGTTGTTCACAGACTGCTGTGACTCTCTCAGCTGTTCTCAGCTGCTGTGTCTCTCTCGGCTGATCTCATGCTGCTGTGTCTCTCTCGGCTTTTCTCAGCTGCTGTGTCTCTCTCGGTTGTTCACAGACTGCTGTGTTTCTCTCAGCTGCTCTCAGCTGCTGTGTCTCTCTCAGCTGCTCTCAGACTGCTGTGTCTCTCTCGGCTGTTCACAGACTGCTGTGTCTCTCTCAGCTGTTCTCAGCTGCTGTGTCTCTCTCGGCTGATCTCATGCTGCTGTGTCTCTCTCGGCTTTTCTCAGCTGCTGTGTCTCTGTCGGCTGTTCTCAGACTGCTGTGTGTCTCTCAGCTGCTCTCAGACTGCTGTGTCTCTCTCAGCTGTTCTCAGACTGCTGTGTTTCTCTCAGCTGTTCTCAGACTGCTGTGTCTCTCTTGGCTGATCTCATGCTGCTGTGTTTCTCTCAGCTGCCCTCTGACTGCTGTGTCTCTCAGCTGTTCTCAGACTGTTGTGTCTCTCTCAGCTGTTCTCAGCTGCTGTGTCTCTCTCAGCTGTTCTCAGACTGCTGTGTCTCTCTCGGCTGCTCTCAGGCTGCTGTGTCTCTCTCAGCTGTTCTCAGATTGCTGTGTCTCTCTCAGCTGTTCTCAGCTGCTGTGTCTCTCTCGGCTGTTCTCAGACTGCTGTGTCTCTCTCAGCTGCTCTCAGACTGCTGTGTCTCTCTCAGCTGTTCTCAGCTGCTGTCTCTCTCTCTAATGATCTCAGACTGCTGTGTCTCTCTCAGCTGTTCTCAGACTGCTGTGTCTCTCTCAGCTGTTCTCAGACTGCTGTGTCTCTCTTGGCTGCTCTCAGCTGCTGTGTCTCTCTCAGCTGCTCTCAGACTGCTGTGTCTCTGTCGGCTGTTCACAGACTGCTGTGTCTCTCTCAGCTGTTCTCAGCTGCTGTGTCTCTCTCGGCTGATCTCATGCTGCTGTGTCTCTCTTGGCTTTTCTCAGCTGCTGTGTCTCTGTCGGCTGTTCTCAGACTGCTGTGTGTCTCTCAGCTGTTCTCAGACTGCTTTGTCTCTCTCGGCTGCTCTCAGCTGCTCTGTCTCTCTCGGCTGTTCACAGACTGCTGTGTCTCTCTCAGCTGTTCTCAGCTGCTGTGTCTCTCTCGAATGATCTCAGACTGCTGTGTCTCTCTCAGCTGTTCTCAGATTGCTGTGTCTCTCTCAGCTGTTCTCAGACTGCTGTGTCTCTCTCGGCTGCTCTCAGCTGCTGTGTCTCTCTCGGTTGTTCACAGACTGCTGTGTTTCTCTCAGCTGCTCTCAGCTGCTGTGTCTCTCTCAGCTGCTCTCAGACTGCTGTGTCTCTCTCGGCTGTTCACAGACTGCTGTGTCTCTCTCAGCTGTTCTAATCTGCTGTGTCTCTCTCGGCTGATCTCATGCTGCTGTGTCTCTCTCGGCTTTTCTCAGCTGCTGTGTCTCTGTCGGCTGTTCTCAGACTGCTGTGTGTCTCTCAGCTGTTCTCAGACTGCTGTGTCTCTCTCGGCTGCTCTCAGACTGCTGTGTCTCTCCCAGCTGTTCTCAGATTGCTGTGTCTCTCTCAGCTGTTCTCAGACTGCTGTGTCTCTCTCGGCTGCTCTCAGCTGCTGTGTCTCTCTCGGTTGTTCACAGACTGCTGTGTTTCTCTCAGCTGCTCTCAGCTGCTGTGTCTCTCTCAGCTGCTCTCAGACTGCTGTGTCTCTCTCGGCTGTTCACAGACTGCTGTGTCTCTCTCAGCTGTTCTCAGCTGCTGTGTCTCTCTCGGCTGATCTCATGCTGCTGTGTCTCTCTCGGCTTTTCTCAGCTGCTGTGTCTCTCTCGGTTGTTCACAGACTGCTGTGTTTCTCTCAGCTGCTGTGTCTCTCTCAGCTGCTCTCAGACTGCTGTGTCTCTCTCGGCTGTTCACAGACTGCTGTGTCTCTCTCAGCTGTTCTCAGCTGCTGTGTCTCTCTCGGCTGATCTCATGCTGCTGTGTCTCTCTCGGCTTTTCTCAGCTGCTGTGTCTCTGTCGGCTGTTCTCAGAATGCTGTGTCTCTCTCAGCTGTTCTCAGACTGCTGTGTTTCTCTCAGCTGTTCTCAGACTGCTGTGTCTCTCTTGGCTGATCTCATGCTGCTGTGTTTCTCTCAGCTGCCCTCTGACTGCTGTGTCTCTCAGCTGTTCTCAGACTGTTGTGTCTCTCTCAGCTGTTCTCAGCTGCTGTGTCTCTCTCAGCTGTTCTCAGACTGCTGTATCTCTCTCGGCTTTTCTCAGACCGCTGTGTCTCTCTCGGCTGTTCTCAGCTGCTGTGTCTCTGTCGGCTGTTCTCAGACTGCTGTGTCTCTCTCAGCTGCTCTCAGCTGCTGTGTCTCTCTCGGCTGTTAACAGACTGCTGTGTCTCTCTCAGCTGTTCTCAGCTGCTGTGTCTCTCTCTAATGATCTCAGACTGCTGTGTCTCTCTCGGCTGCTCTCAGCTGCTGTGTCTCTCTCAGCTGCTCTCAGACTGCTGTGTCTCTGTCGGCTGTTCACAGACTGCTGTGTCTCTCTCAGCTGTTCTCAGCTGCTGTGTCTCTCTCGGCTGATCTCATGCTGCTGTGTCTCTCTTGGCTTTTCTCAGCTGCTGTGTCTCTGTCGGCTGTTCTCAGACTGCTGTGTGTCTCTCAGCTGTTCTCAGACTGCTTTGTCTCTCTCGGCTGCTCTCAGCTGCTCTGTCTCTCTCGGCTGTTCACAGACTGCTGTGTCTCTCTCAGCTGTTCTCAGCTGCTGTGTCTCTCTCGAATGATCTCAGACTGCTGTGTCTCTCTCAGCTGTTCTCAGATTGCTGTGTCTCTCTCAGCTGTTCTCAGACTGCTGTGTCTCTCTCGGCTGCTCTCAGCTGCTGTGTCTCTCTCGGTTGTTCACAGACTGCTGTGTTTCTCTCTTCTGCTCTCAGCTGCTGTGTCTCTCTCAGCTGCTCTCAGACTGCTGTGTCTCTCTGCTGTTCACAGACTGCTGTGTTTCTCTCAGCTGCTCTCAGCTGCTGTGTCTCTCTCAGCTGCTCTCAGACTGCTGTGTCTCTCTGCTGTTCACAGACTGCTGTGTCTCTCTCGGCTGTTCACAGACTGCTGTGTCTCTCTCAGCTGTTCTCAGCTGCTGTGTCTCTCTCGGCTGATCTCATGCTGCTGTGTCTCTCTCGGCTTTTCTCAGCTGCTGTGTCTCTCTCGGCTGATCTCATGCTGCTGTGTCTCTCTCGGCTTTTCTCAGCTGCTGTGTCTCTCTCGGTTGTTCACAGACTGCTGTGTTTCTCTCAGCTGCTGTGTCTCTCTCAGCTGCTCTCAGACTGCTGTGTCTCTCTCGGCTGTTCACAGACTGCTGTGTCTCTCTCAGCTGTTCTCAGCTGCTGTGTCTCTCTCGGCTGATCTCATGCTGCTGTGTCTCTCTCGGCTTTTCTCAGCTGCTGTGTCTCTGTCGGCTGTTCTCAGAATGCTGTGTCTCTCTCAGCTGTTCTCAGACTGCTGTGTTTCTCTCAGCTGTTCTCAGACTGCTGTGTCTCTCTTGGCTGATCTCATGCTGCTGTGTTTCTCTCAGCTGCCCTCTGACTGCTGTGTCTCTCAGCTGTTCTCAGACTGTTGTGTCTCTCTCAGCTGTTCTCAGCTGCTGTGTCTCTCTCGGCTGTTCTCAGCTGCTGTGTCTCTGTCGGCTGTTCTCAGACTGCTGTGTCTCTCTCAGCTGCTCTCAGCTGCTGTGTCTCTCTCGGCTGTTAACAGACTGCTGTGTCTCTCTCAGCTGTTCTCAGCTGCTGTGTCTCTCTCTAATGATCTCAGACTGCTGTGTCTCTCTCGGCTGCTCTCAGCTGCTGTGTCTCTCTCAGCTGCTCTCAGACTGCTGTGTCTCTGTCGGCTGTTCACAGACTGCTGTGTCTCTCTCAGCTGTTCTCAGCTGCTGTGTCTCTCTCGGCTGATCTCATGCTGCTGTGTCTCTCTTGGCTTTTCTCAGCTGCTGTGTCTCTGTCGGCTGTTCTCAGACTGCTGTGTGTCTCTCAGCTGTTCTCAGACTGCTTTGTCTCTCTCGGCTGCTCTCAGCTGCTCTGTCTCTCTCGGCTGTTCACAGACTGCTGTGTCTCTCTCAGCTGTTCTCAGCTGCTGTGTCTCTCTCGAATGATCTCAGACTGCTGTGTCTCTCTCAGCTGTTCTCAGATTGCTGTGTCTCTCTCAGCTGTTCTCAGACTGCTGTGTCTCTCTCGGCTGCTCTCAGCTGCTGTGTCTCTCTCGGTTGTTCACAGACTGCTGTGTTTCTCTCAGCTGCTCTCAGCTGCTGTGTCTCTCTCAGCTGCTCTCAGACTGCTGTGTCTCTCTCGCTGTTCACAGACTGCTGTGTTTCTCTCAGCTGCTCTCAGCTGCTGTGTCTCTCTCAGCTGCTCTCAGACTGCTGTGTCTCTCTGCTGTTCACAGACTGCTGTGTCTCTCTCAGCTGTTCTCAGCTGCTGTGTCTCTCTTGGCTGATCTCATGCTGCTGTGTCTCTCTCGGCTTTTCTCAGCTGCTGTGTCTCTCTCGAATGATCTCAGACTGCTGTGTCTCTCTCAGCTGTTCTCAGATTGCTGTGTCTCTCTCAGCTGTTCTCAGACTGCTGTGTCTCTCTCGGCTGCTCTCAGCTGCTGTGTCTCTCTCGGCTGTTCACAGACTGCTGTGTTTCTCTCTTCTGCTCTCAGCTGCTGTGTCTCTCTCAGCTGCTCTCAGACTGCTGTGTCTCTCTGCTGTTCACAGACTGCTGTGTTTCTCTCAGCTGCTCTCAGCTGCTGTGTCTCTCTCAGCTGCTCTCAGACTGCTGTGTCTCTCTGCTGTTCACAGACTGCTGTGTCTCTCTCGGCTGTTCACAGACTGCTGTGTCTCTCTCAGCTGTTCTCAGCTGCTGTGTCTCTCTCGGCTGATCTCATGCTGCTGTGTCTCTCTCGGCTTTTCTCAGCTGCTGTGTCTCTCTCGGCTGATCTCATGCTGCTGTGTCTCTCTCGGCTTTTTCTCAGCTGCTGTGTCTCTCTCGGTTGTTCACAGACGGCTGTGTTTCTCTCAGCTGCTGTGTCTCTCTCAGCTGCTCTCAGACTGCTGTGTCTCTCTCGGCTGTTCACAGACTGCTGTGTCTCTCTCAGCTGTTCTCAGCTGCTGTGTCTCTCTCGGCTGATCTCATGCTGCTGTGTCTCTCTCGGCTTTTCTCAGCTGCTGTGTCTCTGTCGGCTGTTCTCAGAATGCTGTGTCTCTCTCAGCTGTTCTCAGACTGCTGTGTTTCTCTCAGCTGTTCTCAGACTGCTGTGTCTCTCTTGGCTGATCTCATGCTGCTGTGTTTCTCTCAGCTGCCCTCTGACTGCTGTGTCTCTCAGCTGTTCTCAGACTGTTGTGTCTCTCTCAGCTGTTCTCAGCTGCTGTGTCTCTCTCGGCTGTTCTCAGCTGCTGTGTCTCTGTCGGCTGTTCTCAGACTGCTGTGTCTCTCTCAGCTGCTCTCAGCTGCTGTGTCTCTCTCGGCTGTTAACAGACTGCTGTGTCTCTCTCAGCTGTTCTCAGCTGCTGTGTCTCTCTCTAATGATCTCAGACTGCTGTGTCTCTCTCGGCTGCTCTCAGCTGCTGTGTCTCTCTCAGCTGCTCTCAGACTGCTGTGTCTCTCTTGGCTTTTCTCAGCTGCTGTGTCTCTGTCGGCTGTTCTCAGACTGCTGTGTGTCTCTCAGCTGTTCTCAGACTGCTTTGTCTCTCTCGGCTGCTCTCAGCTGCTCTGTCTCTCTCGGCTGTTCACAGACTGCTGTGTCTCTCTCAGCTGTTCTCAGCTGCTGTGTCTCTCTCGAATGATCTCAGACTGCTGTGTCTCTCTCAGCTGTTCTCAGATTGCTGTGTCTCTCTCAGCTGTTCTCAGACTGCTGTGTCTCTCTCGGCTGCTCTCAGCTGCTGTGTCTCTCTCGGTTGTTCACAGACTGCTGTGTTTCTCTCAGCTGCTCTCAGCTGCTGTGTCTCTCTCAGCTGCTCTCAGACTGCTGTGTCTCTCTGCTGTTCACAGACTGCTGTGTTTCTCTCAGCTGCTCTCAGCTGCTGTGTCTCTCTCAGCTGCTCTCAGACTGCTGTGTCTCTCTGCTGTTCACAGACTGCTGTGTCTCTCTCAGCTGTTCTCAGCTGCTGTGTCTCTCTTGGCTGATCTCATGCTGCTGTGTCTCTCTCGGCTTTTCTCAGCTGCTGTGTCTCTCTCGAATGATCTCAGACTGCTGTGTCTCTCTCAGCTGTTCTCAGATTGCTGTGTCTCTCTCAGCTGTTCTCAGACTGCTGTGTCTCTCTCGGCTGCTCTCAGCTGCTGTGTCTCTCTCGGTTGTTCACAGACTGCTGTGTTTCTCTCTTCTGCTCTCAGCTGCTGTGTCTCTCTCAGCTGCTCTCAGACTGCTGTGTCTCTCTGCTGTTCACAGACTGCTGTGTTTCTCTCAGCTGCTCTCAGCTGCTGTGTCTCTCTCAGCTGCTCTCAGACTGCTGTGTCTCTCTGCTGTTCACAGACTGCTGTGTCTCTCTCGGCTGTTCACAGACTGCTGTGTCTCTCTCAGCTGTTCTCAGCTGCTGTGTCTCTCTCGGCTGATCTCATGCTGCTGTGTCTCTCTCGGCTTTTCTCAGCTGCTGTGTCTCTCTCGGCTGATCTCATGCTGCTGTGTCTCTCTCGGCTTTTTCTCAGCTGCTGTGTCTCTCTCGGTTGTTCACAGACGGCTGTGTTTCTCTCAGCTGCTGTGTCTCTCTCAGCTGCTCTCAGACTGCTGTGTCTCTCTCGGCTGTTCACAGACTGCTGTGTCTCTCTCAGCTGTTCTCAGCTGCTGTGTCTCTCTCGGCTGATCTCATGCTGCTGTGTCTCTCTCGGCTTTTCTCAGCTGCTGTGTCTCTGTCGGCTGTTCTCAGAATGCTGTGTCTCTCTCAGCTGTTCTCAGACTGCTGTGTTTCTCTCAGCTGTTCTCAGACTGCTGTGTCTCTCTTGGCTGATCTCATGCTGCTGTGTTTCTCTCAGCTGCCCTCTGACTGCTGTGTCTCTCAGCTGTTCTCAGACTGCTGTGTCTCTCTCGGCTGTTCTCAGACTGCTGTGTCTCTCTCGGCTGTTCTCAGCTGCTGTGTCTCTGTCGGCTGTTCTCAGACTGCTGTGTCTCTCTCAGCTGCTCTCAGCTGCTGTGTCTCTCTCGGCTGTTAACAGACTGCTGTGTCTCTCTCAGCTGTTCTCAGCTGCTGTGTCTCTCTCTAATGATCTCAGACTGCTGTGTCTCTCTCGGCTGCTCTCAGCTGCTGTGTCTCTCTCAGCTGCTCTCAGACTGCTGTGTCTCTGTCGGCTGTTCACAGACTGCTGTGTCTCTCTCAGCTGTTCTCAGCTGCTGTGTCTCTCTCGGCTGATCTCATGCTGCTGTGTCTCTCTTGGCTTTTCTCAGCTGCTGTGTCTCTGTCGGCTGTTCTCAGACTGCTGTGTGTCTCTCAGCTGTTCTCAGACTGCTGTGTCTCTCTCGGCTGCTCTCAGACTGCTGTGTCTCTCCCAGCTGTTCTCAGATTGCTGTGTCTCTCTCAGCTGTTCTCAGACTGCTGTGTCTCTCTCGGCTGCTCTCAGCTGCTGTGTCTCTCTCGGTTGTTCACAGACTGCTGTGTTTCTCTCAGCTGCTCTCAGCTGCTGTGTCTCTCTCAGCTGCTCTCAGACTGCTGTGTCTCTCTCGGCTGTTCACAGACTGCTGTGTCTCTCTCAGCTGTTCTCAGCTGCTGTGTCTCTCTCGGCTGATCTCATGCTGCTGTGTCTCTCTCGGCTTTTTCTCAGCTGCTGTGTCTCTCTCGGTTGTTCACAGACTGCTGTGTTTCTCTCAGCTGCTGTGTCTCTCTCAGCTGCTCTCAGACTGCTGTGTCTCTCTCGGCTGTTCACAGACTGCTGTGTCTCTCTCAGCTGTTCTCAGCTGCTGTGTCTCTCTCGGCTGATCTCATGCTGCTGTGTCTCTCTCGGCTTTTCTCAGCTGCTGTGTCTCTGTCGGCTGTTCTCAGAATGCTGTGTCTCTCTCAGCTGTTCTCAGACTGCTGTGTTTCTCTCAGCTGTTCTCAGACTGCTGTGTCTCTCTTGGCTGATCTCATGCTGCTGTGTTTCTCTCAGCTGCCCTCTGACTGCTGTGTCTCTCAGCTGTTCTCAGACTGTTGTGTCTCTCTCAGCTGTTCTCAGCTGCTGTGTCTCTCTCAGCTGTTCTCAGACTGCTGTATCTCTCTCGGCTTTTCTCAGACCGCTGTGTCTCTCTCGGCTGTTCTCAGCTGCTGTGTCTCTGTCGGCTGTTCTCAGACTGCTGTGTCTCTCTCAGCTGCTCTCAGCTGCTGTGTCTCTCTCGGCTGTTAACAGACTGCTGTGTCTCTCTCAGCTGTTCTCAGCTGCTGTGTCTCTCTCTAATGATCTCAGACTGCTGTGTCTCTCTCGGCTGCTCTCAGCTGCTGTGTCTCTCTCAGCTGCTCTCAGACTGCTGTGTCTCTGTCGGCTGTTCACAGACTGCTGTGTCTCTCTCAGCTGTTCTCAGCTGCTGTGTCTCTCTCGGCTGATCTCATGCTGCTGTGTCTCTCTTGGCTTTTCTCAGCTGCTGTGTCTCTGTCGGCTGTTCTCAGACTGCTGTGTGTCTCTCAGCTGTTCTCAGACTGCTTTGTCTCTCTCGGCTGCTCTCAGCTGCTCTGTCTCTCTCGGCTGTTCACAGACTGCTGTGTCTCTCTCAGCTGTTCTCAGCTGCTGTGTCTCTCTCGAATGATCTCAGACTGCTGTGTCTCTCTCAGCTGTTCTCAGATTGCTGTGTCTCTCTCAGCTGTTCTCAGACTGCTGTGTCTCTCTCGGCTGCTCTCAGCTGCTGTGTCTCTCTCGGTTGTTCACAGACTGCTGTGTTTCTCTCTTCTGCTCTCAGCTGCTGTGTCTCTCTCAGCTGCTCTCAGACTGCTGTGTCTCTCTGCTGTTCACAGACTGCTGTGTTTCTCTCAGCTGCTCTCAGCTGCTGTGTCTCTCTCAGCTGCTCTCAGACTGCTGTGTCTCTCTGCTGTTCACAGACTGCTGTGTCTCTCTCGGCTGTTCACAGACTGCTGTGTCTCTCTCAGCTGTTCTCAGCTGCTGTGTCTCTCTCGGCTGATCTCATGCTGCTGTGTCTCTCTCGGCTTTTCTCAGCTGCTGTGTCTCTCTCGGCTGATCTCATGCTGCTGTGTCTCTCTCGGCTGTTCTCAGCTGCTGTGTCTCTCTCGGTTGTTCACAGACTGCTGTGTTTCTCTCAGCTGCTGTGTCTCTCTCAGCTGCTCTCAGACTGCTGTGTCTCTCTCGGCTGTTCACAGACTGCTGTGTCTCTCTCAGCTGTTCTCAGCTGCTGTGTCTCTCTCGGCTGATCTCATGCTGCTGTGTCTCTCTCGGCTTTTCTCAGCTGCTGTGTCTCTGTCGGCTGTTCTCAGAATGCTGTGTCTCTCTCAGCTGTTCTCAGACTGCTGTGTTTCTCTCAGCTGTTCTCAGACTGCTGTGTCTCTCTTGGCTGATCTCATGCTGCTGTGTTTCTCTCAGCTGCCCTCTGACTGCTGTGTCTCTCAGCTGTTCTCAGACTGTTGTGTCTCTCTCAGCTGTTCTCAGCTGCTGTGTCTCTCTCGGCTGTTCTCAGCTGCTGTGTCTCTGTCGGCTGTTCTCAGACTGCTGTGTCTCTCTCAGCTGCTCTCAGCTGCTGTGTCTCTCTCGGCTGTTAACAGACTGCTGTGTCTCTCTCAGCTGTTCTCAGCTGCTGTGTCTCTCTCTAATGATCTCAGACTGCTGTGTCTCTCTCGGCTGCTCTCAGCTGCTGTGTCTCTCTCAGCTGCTCTCAGACTGCTGTGTCTCTGTCGGCTGTTCACAGACTGCTGTGTCTCTCTCAGCTGTTCTCAGCTGCTGTGTCTCTCTCGGCTGATCTCATGCTGCTGTGTCTCTCTTGGCTTTTTTCAGCTGCTGTGTCTCTGTCGGCTGTTCTCAGACTGCTGTGTGTCTCTCAGCTGCTCTCAGACTGCTGTGTCTCTGTCGGCTGTTCACAGACTGCTGTGTCTCTCTCAGCTGTTCTCAGCTGCTGTGTCTCTCTCGGCTGATCTCATGCTGCTGTGTCTCTCTTGGCTTTTTTCAGCTGCTGTGTCTCTGTCGGCTGTTCTCAGACTGCTGTGTCTCTCTCAGCTGTTCTCAGACTGCTTTGTCTCTCTCGGCTGCTCTCAGCTGCTCTGTCTCTCTCGGCTGTTCACAGACTGCTGTGTCTCTCTCAGCTGTTCTCAGCTGCTGTGTCTCTCTCGAATGATCTCAGACTGCTGTGTCTCTCTCAGCTGTTCTCAGATTGCTGTGTCTCTCTCAGCTGTTCTCAGACTGCTGTGTCTCTCTCGGCTGCTCTCAGCTGCTGTGTCTCTCTCGGTTGTTCACAGACTGCTGTGTTTCTCTCAGCTGCTCTCAGCTGCTGTGTCTCTCTCAGCTGCTCTCAGACTGCTGTGTCTCTCTGCTGTTCACAGACTGCTGTGTTTCTCTCAGCTGCTCTCAGCTGCTGTGTCTCTCTCAGCTGCTCTCAGACTGCTGTGTCTCTCTGCTGTTCACAGACTGCTGTGTCTCTCTCAGCTGTTCTCAGCTGCTGTGTCTCTCTTGGCTGATCTCATGCTGCTGTGTCTCTCTCGGCTTTTCTCACCTGCTGTGTCTCTCTCGAATGATCTCAGACTGCTGTGTCTCTCTCAGCTGTTCTCAGATTGCTGTGTCTCTCTCAGCTGTTCTCAGACTGCTGTGTCTCTCTCGGCTGCTCTCAGCTGCTGTGTCTCTCTCGGTTGTTCACAGACTGCTGTGTTTCTCTCTTCTGCTCTCAGCTGCTGTGTCTCTCTCAGCTGCTCTCAGACTGCTGTGTCTCTCTGCTGTTCACAGACTGCTGTGTTTCTCTCAGCTGCTCTCAGCTGCTGTGTCTCTTTCAGCTGCTCTCAGACTGCTGTGTCTCTCTGCTGTTCACAGACTGCTGTGTCTCTCTCGGCTGTTCACAGACTGCTGTGTCTCTCTCAGCTGTTCTCAGCTGCTGTGTCTCTCTCGGCTGATCTCATGCTGCTGTGTCTCTCTCGGCTTTTCTCAGCTGCTGTGTCTCTCTCGGCTGATCTCATGCTGCTGTGTCTCTCTCGGCTTTTCTCAGCTGCTGTGTCTCTCTCGGTTGTTCACAGACTACTGTGTTTCTCTCAGCTGCTGTGTCTCTCTCAGCTGCTCTCAGACTGCTGTGTCTCTCTCGGCTGTTCACAGACTGCTGTGTCTCTCTCAGCTGTTCTCAGCTGCTGTGTCTCTCTCGGCTGATCTCATGCTGCTGTGTCTCTCTCGGCTTTTCTCAGCTGCTGTGTCTCTGTCGGCTGTTCTCAGAATGCTGTGTCTCTCTCAGCTGTTCTCAGACTGCTGTGTTTCTCTCAGCTGTTCTCAGACTGCTGTGTCTCTCTTGGCTGATCTCATGCTGCTGTGTTTCTCTCAGCTGCCCTCTGACTGCTGTGTCTCTCAGCTGTTCTCAGACTGTTGTGTCTCTCTCAGCTGTTCTCAGCTGCTGTGTCTCTCTCGGCTGTTCTCAGCTGCTGTGTCTCTGTCGGCTGTTCTCAGACTGCTGTGTCTCTCTCAGCTGCTCTCAGCTGCTGTGTCTCTCTCGGCTGTTAACAGACTGCTGTGTCTCTCTCAGCTGTTCTCAGCTGCTGTGTCTCTCTCTAATGATCTCAGACTGCTGTGTCTCTCTCGGCTGCTCTCAGCTGCTGTGTCTCTCTCAGCTGCTCTCAGACTGCTGTGTCTCTGTCGGCTGTTCACAGACTGCTGTGTCTCTCTCAGCTGTTCTCAGCTGCTGTGTCTCTCTCGGCTGATCTCATGCTGCTGTGTCTCTCTTGGCTTTTCTCAGCTGCTGTGTCTCTGTCGGCTGTTCTCAGACTGCTGTGTGTCTCTCAGCTGTTCTCAGACTGCTTTGTCTCTCTCGGCTGCTCTCAGCTGCTCTGTCTCTCTCGGCTGTTCACAGACTGCTGTGTCTCTCTCAGCTGTTCTCAGCTGCTGTGTCTCTCTCGAATGATCTCAGACTGCTGTGTCTCTCTCAGCTGTTCTCAGATTGCTGTGTCTCTCTCAGCTGTTCTCAGACTGCTGTGTCTCTCTCGGCTGCTCTCAGCTGCTGTGTCTCTCTCGGTTGTTCACAGACTGCTGTGTTTCTCTCAGCTGCTCTCAGCTGCTGTGTCTCTCTCAGCTGCTCTCAGACTGCTGTGTCTCTCTCGCTGTTCACAGACTGCTGTGTTTCTCTCAGCTGCTCTCAGCTGCTGTGTCTCTCTCAGCTGCTCTCAGACTGCTGTGTCTCTCTGCTGTTCACAGACTGCTGTGTCTCTCTCAGCTGTTCTCAGCTGCTGTGTCTCTCTTGGCTGATCTCATGCTGCTGTGTCTCTCTCGGCTTTTCTCAGCTGCTGTGTCTCTGTCGGCTGTTCTCAGACTGCTGTGTGTCTCTCAGCTGTTCTCAGACTGCTGTGTCTCTCTCGGCTGCTCTCAGACTGCTGTGTCTCTCTCAGCTGTTCTCAGACTGCTGTGTTTCTCTCAGCTGTTCTCAGACTGCTGTGTCTCTCTTGGCTGATCTCATGCTGCTGTGTTTCTCTCAGCTGCCCTCTGACTGCTGTGTCTCTCAGCTGTTCTCAGACTGTTGTGTCTCTCTCAGCTGTTCTCAGACTGCTGTGTTTCTCTCAGCTGCTCTCAGCTGCTGTGTCTCTCTCAGCTGCTCTCAGACTGCTGTGTCTCTCTCGGCTGTTCACAGACTGCTGTGACTCTCTCAGCTGTTCTCAGCTGCTGTGTCTCTCTCGGCTGATCTCATGCTGCTGTGTCTCTCTCGGCTTTTCTCAGCTGCTGTGTCTCTCTCGGTTGTTCACAGACTGCTGTGTTTCTCTCAGCTGCTCTCAGCTGCTGTGTCTCTCTCAGCTGCTCTCAGACTGCTGTGTCTCTCTCGGCTGTTCACAGACTGCTGTGTCTCTCTCAGCTGTTCTCAGCTGCTGTGTCTCTCTCGGCTGATCTCATGCTGCTGTGTCTCTCTCGGCTTTTCTCAGCTGCTGTGTCTCTGTCGGCTGTTCTCAGACTGCTGTGTGTCTCTCAGCTGCTCTCAGACTGCTGTGTCTCTCTCAGCTGTTCTCAGACTGCTGTGTTTCTCTCAGCTGTTCTCAGACTGCTGTGTCTCTCTTGGCTGATCTCATGCTGCTGTGTTTCTCTCAGCTGCCCTCTGACTGCTGTGTCTCTCAGCTGTTCTCAGACTGTTGTGTCTCTCTCAGCTGTTCTCAGCTGCTGTGTCTCTCTCAGCTGTTCTCAGACTGCTGTGTCTCTCTCGGCTGCTCTCAGGCTGCTGTGTCTCTCTCAGCTGTTCTCAGATTGCTGTGTCTCTCTCAGCTGTTCTCAGCTGCTGTGTCTCTCTCAGCTGTTCTCAGACTGCTGTGTCTCTCTCAGCTGCTCTCAGCTGCTGTGTCTCTCTCGGCTGTTAACAGACTGCTGTGTCTCTCTCAGCTGTTCTCAGCTGCTGTCTCTCTCTCTAATGATCTCAGACTGCTGTGTCTCTCTCAGCTGTTCTCAGACTGCTGTGTCTCTCTCAGCTGTTCTCAGACTGCTGTGTCTCTCTCGGCTGCTCTCAGCTGCTGTGTCTCTCTCAGCTGCTCTCAGACTGCTGTGTCTCTGTCGGCTGTTCACAGACTGCTGTGTCTCTCTCAGCTGTTCTCAGCTGCTGTGTCTCTCTCGGCTGATCTCATGCTGCTGTGTCTCTCTTGGCTTTTCTCAGCTGCTGTGTCTCTGTCGGCTGTTCTCAGACTGCTGTGTGTCTCTCAGCTGTTCTCAGACTGCTTTGTCTCTCTCGGCTGCTCTCAGCTGCTCTGTCTCTCTCGGCTGTTCACAGACTGCTGTGTCTCTCTCAGCTGTTCTCAGCTGCTGTGTCTCTCTCGAATGATCTCAGACTGCTGTGTCTCTCTCAGCTGTTCTCAGATTGCTGTGTCTCTCTCAGCTGTTCTCAGACTGCTGTGTCTCTCTCGGCTGCTCTCAGCTGCTGTGTCTCTCTCGGTTGTTCACAGACTGCTGTGTTTCTCTCAGCTGCTCTCAGCTGCTGTGTCTCTCTCAGCTGCTCTCAGACTGCTGTGTCTCTCTCGGCTGTTCACAGACTGCTGTGTCTCTCTCAGCTGTTCTAATCTGCTGTGTCTCTCTCGGCTGATCTCATGCTGCTGTGTCTCTCTCGGCTTTTCTCAGCTGCTGTGTCTCTGTCGGCTGTTCTCAGACTGCTGTGTGTCTCTCAGCTGTTCTCAGACTGCTGTGTCTCTCTCGGCTGCTCTCAGACTGCTGTGTCTCTCCCAGCTGTTCTCAGATTGCTGTGTCTCTCTCAGCTGTTCTCAGACTGCTGTGTCTCTCTCGGCTGCTCTCAGCTGCTGTGTCTCTCTCGGTTGTTCACAGACTGCTGTGTATCTCTCAGCTGCTCTCAGCTGCTGTGTCTCTCTCAGCTGCTCTCAGACTGCTGTGTCTCTCTCGGCTGTTCACAGACTGCTGTGTCTCTCTCAGCTGTTCTCAGCTGCTGTGTCTCTCTCGGCTGATCTCATGCTGCTGTGTCTCTCTCGGCTTTTCTCAGCTGCTGTGTCTCTCTCGGTTGTTCACAGACTGCTGTGTTTCTCTCAGCTGCTGTGTCTCTCTCAGCTGCTCTCAGACTGCTGTGTCTCTCTCGGCTGTTCACAGACTGCTGTGTCTCTCTCAGCTGTTCTCAGCTGCTGTGTCTCTCTCGGCTGATCTCATGCTGCTGTGTCTCTCTCGGCTTTTCTCAGCTGCTGTGTCTCTGTCGGCTGTTCTCAGAATGCTGTGTCTCTCTCAGCTGTTCTCAGACTGCTGTGTTTCTCTCAGCTGTTCTCAGACTGCTGTGTCTCTCTTGGCTGATCTCATGCTGCTGTGTTTCTCTCAGCTGCCCTCCGACTGCTGTGTCTCTCAGCTGTTCTCAGACTGTTGTGTCTCTCTCAGCTGTTCTCAGCTGCTGTGTCTCTCTCAGCTGTTCTCAGACTGCTGTATCTCTCTCGGCTTTTTCTCAGACCGCTGTGTCTCTCTCGGCTGTTCTCAGCTGCTGTGTCTCTGTCGGCTGTTCTCAGACTGCTGTGTCTCTCTCAGCTGCTCTCAGCTGCTGTGTCTCTCTCGGCTGTTAACAGACTGCTGTGTCTCTCTCAGCTGTTCTCAGCTGCTGTGTCTCTCTCTAATGATCTCAGACTGCTGTGTCTCTCTCGGCTGCTCTCAGCTGCTGTGTCTCTCTCAGCTGCTCTCAGACTGCTGTGTCTCTGTCGGCTGTTCACAGACTGCTGTGTCTCTCTCAGCTGTTCTCAGCTGCTGTGTCTCTCTCGGCTGATCTCATGCTGCTGTGTCTCTCTTGGCTTTTTCTCAGCTGCTGTGTCTCTGTCGGCTGTTCTCAGACTGCTGTGTGTCTCTCAGCTGTTCTCAGACTGCTTTGTCTCTCTCGGCTGCTCTCAGCTGCTCTGTCTCTCTCGGCTGTTCACAGACTGCTGTGTCTCTCTCAGCTGTTCTCAGCTGCTGTGTCTCTCTCGAATGATCTCAGACTGCTGTGTCTCTCTCAGCTGTTCTCAGATTGCTGTGTCTCTCTCAGCTGTTCTCAGACTGCTGTGTCTCTCTCGGCTGCTCTCAGCTGCTGTGTCTCTCTCGGTTGTTCACAGACTGCTGTGTTTCTCTCTTCTGCTCTCAGCTGCTGTGTCTCTCTCAGCTGCTCTCAGACTGCTGTGTCTCTCTGCTGTTCACAGACTGCTGTGTTTCTCTCAGCTGCTCTCAGCTGCTGTGTCTCTCTCAGCTGCTCTCAGACTGCTGTGTCTCTCTGCTGTTCACAGACTGCTGTGTCTCTCTCGGCTGTTCACAGACTGCTGTGTCTCTCTCAGCTGTTCTCAGCTGCTGTGTCTCTCTCGGCTGATCTCATGCTGCTGTGTCTCTCTCGGCTTTTCTCAGCTGCTGTGTCTCTCTCGGCTGATCTCATGCTGCTGTGTCTCTCTCGGCTTTTTCTCAGCTGCTGTGTCTCTCTCGGTTGTTCACAGACTGCTGTGTTTCTCTCAGCTGCTGTGTCTCTCTCAGCTGCTCTCAGACTGCTGTGTCTCTCTCGGCTGTTCACAGACTGCTGTGTCTCTCTCAGCTGTTCTCAGCTGCTGTGTCTCTCTCGGCTGATCTCATGCTGCTGTGTCTCTCTCGGCTTTTTCTCAGCTGCTGTGTCTCTGTCGGCTGTTCTCAGAATGCTGTGTCTCTCTCGGTTGTTCACAGACTGCTGTGACTCTCTCAGCTGTTCTCAGCTGCTGTGTCTCTCTCGGCTGATCTCATGCTGCTGTGTCTCTCTCGGCTTTTTCTCAGCTGCTGTGTCTCTCTCGGTTGTTCACAGACTGCTGTGTTTCTCTCAGCTGCTCTCAGCTGCTGTGTCTCTCTCAGCTGCTCTCAGACTGCTGTGTCTCTCTCGGCTGTTCACAGACTGCTGTGTCTCTCTCAGCTGTTCTCAGCTGCTGTGTCTCTCTCGGCTGATCTCATGCTGCTGTGTCTCTCTCGGCTTTTTCTCAGCTGCTGTGTCTCTGTCGGCTGTTCTCAGACTGCTGTGTGTCTCTCAGCTGCTCTCAGACTGCTGTGTCTCTCTCAGCTGTTCTCAGACTGCTGTGTTTCTCTCAGCTGTTCTCAGACTGCTGTGTCTCTCTTGGCTGATCTCATGCTGCTGTGTTTCTCTCAGCTGCCCTCTGACTGCTGTGTCTCTCAGCTGTTCTCAGACTGTTGTGTCTCTCTCAGCTGTTCTCAGCTGCTGTGTCTCTCTCAGCTGTTCTCAGACTGCTGTGTCTCTCTCGGCTGCTCTCAGGCTGCTGTGTCTCTCTAGCTGTTCTCAGATTGCTGTGTCTCTCTCTGCTGTTCTCAGCTGCTGTGTCTCTCTCAGCTGTTCTCAGATTGCTGTGTCTCTCTCAGCTGTTCTCAGCTGCTGTGTCTCTCTCGGCTGTTAACAGACTGCTGTGTCTCTCTCAGCTGTTCTCAGCTGCTGTGTCTCTCTCTAATGATCTCAGACTGCTGTGTCTCTCTCAGCTGTTCTCAGACTGCTGTGTCTCTCTCAGCTGTTCTCAGACTGCTGTGTCTCTCTCGGCTGCTCTCAGCTGCTGTGTCTCTCTCAGCTGCTCTCAGACTGCTGTGTCTCTCTCGGCTGTTCACAGACTGCTGTGTCTCTCTCAGCTGTTCTCAGCTGCTGTGTCTCTCTCGGCTGATCTCATGCTGCTGTGTCTCTCTTGGCTTTTCTCAGCTGCTGTGTCTCTGTCGGCTGTTCTCAGACTGCTGTGTGTCTCTTAGCTGTTCTCAGACTGCTTTGTCTCTCTCGGCTGCTCTCAGCTGCTCTGTCTCTCTCGGCTGTTCACAGACTGCTGTGTCTCTCTCAGCTGTTCTCAGCTGCTGTGTCTCTCTCGAATGATCTCAGACTGCTGTGTCTCTCTCAGCTGTTCTCAGATTGCTGTGTCTCTCTCAGCTGTTCTCAGACTGCTGTGTCTCTCTCGGCTGCTCTCAGCTGCTGTGTCTCTCTCGGTTGTTCACAGACTGCTGTGTTTCTCTCAGCTGCTCTCAGCTGCTGTGTCTCTCTCAGCTGCTCTCAGACTGCTGTGTCTCTCTCGGCTGTTCACAGACTGCTGTGTCTCTCTCAGCTGTTCTAAGCTGCTGTGTCTCTCTCGGCTGATCTCATGCTGCTGTGTCTCTCTCGGCTTTTCTCAGCTGCTGTGTCTCTGTCGGCTGTTCTCAGACTGCTGTGTGTCTCTCAGCTGTTCTCAGACTGCTGTGTCTCTCTCGGCTGCTGTCAGACTGCTGTGTCTCTCCCAGCTGTTCTCAGACTGCTGTGTCTCTCTCAGCTGTTCTCAGACTGCTGTGTCTCTCTCGGCTGCTCTCAGCTGCTGTGTCTCTCTCGGTTGTTCACAGACTGCTGTGTTTCTCTCCAGCTGCTCTCAGCTGCTGTGTCTCTCTCAGCTGCTCTCAGACTGCTGTGTCTCTCTCGGCTGTTCACAGACTGCTGTGTCTCTCTCAGCTGTTCTCAGCTGCTGTGTCTCTCTCGGCTGATCTCATGCTGCTGTGTCTCTCTCGGCTTTTTCTCAGCTGCTGTGTCTCTCTCGGTTGTTCACAGACTGCTGTGTTTCTCTCAGCTGCTGTGTCTCTCTCAGCTGCTCTCAGACTGCTGTGTCTCTCTCGGCTGTTCACAGACTGCTGTGTCTCTCTCAGCTGTTCTCAGCTGCTGTGTCTCTCGGCTGATCTCATGCTGCTGTGTCTCTCTCAGCTGTTCTCAGCTGCTGTGTCTCTCTCGGCTGATCTCATGCTGCTGTGTCTCTCTCAGCTTTTCTCAGCTGCTGTGTCTCTGTCGGCTGTTCTCAGAATGCTGTGTCTCTCTCGGCTGTTCACAGACTGCTGTGTCTCTCTCAGCTGTTCTCAGCTGCTGTCTCTCTCTCGGCTGTTCTCAGACTGCTGTGTCTCTCTCAGCTGTTCTCAGACTGCTGTGTCTCTCTCAGCTGTTCTCAGACTGCTGTGTCTCTCTCAGCTGTTCTCAGCTGCTGTGTCTCTCTCAGCTGCTCTCAGACTGCTGTGTCTCTGTCGGCTGTTCACAGACTGCTGTGTCTCTCTCAGCTGTTCTCAGCTGCTGTGTCTCTCTCGGCTGATCTCATGCTGCTGTGTCTCTCTTGGCTTTTCTCAGCTGCTGTGTCTCTGTCGGCTGTTCTCAGACTGCTGTGTGTCTCTCAGCTGTTCTCAGACTGCTTTGTCTCTCTCGGCTGTTCTCAGCTGCTCTGTCTCTCTCGGCTGTTCACAGACTGCTGTGTCTCTCTCAGCTGTTCTCAGCTGCTGTGTCTCTCTCGAATGATCTCAGACTGCTGTGTCTCTCTCAGCTGTTCTCAGATTGCTGTGTCTCTCTCAGCTGTTCTCAGACTGCTGTGTCTCTCTCGGCTGCTCTCAGCTGCTGTGTCTCTCTCGGTTGTTCACAGACTGCTGTGTCTCTCTCAGCTGCTCTCAGCTGCTGTGTCTCTCTCAGCTGCTCTCAGACTGCTGTGTCTCTCTCGGCTGTTCACAGACTGCTGTGTCTCTCTCAGCTGTTCTAAGACTGCTGTGTCTCTCTCGGCTGATCTCATGCTGCTGTGTCTCTCTCGGCTTTTCTCAGACTGCTGTGTCTCTGTCGGCTGTTCTCAGACTGCTGTGTCTCTCTCAGCTGTTCTCAGACTGCTGTGTCTCTCTCGGCTGTTCTCAGACTGCTGTGTCTCTCCCTCAGCTGTTCTCAGATTGCTGTGTCTCTCTCAGCTGTTCTCAGACTGCTGTGTCTCTCTCGGCTGCTCTCAGCTGCTGTGTCTCTCTCGGTTGTTCACAGACTGCTGTGTTTCTCTCAGCTGCTCTCAGACTGCTGTGTCTCTCTCAGCTGCTCTCAGACTGCTGTGTCTCTCTCGGCTGTTCACAGACTGCTGTGTCTCTCTCAGCTGTTCTCAGCTGCTGTGTCTCTCTCGGCTGATCTCATGCTGCTGTGTCTCTCTCGGCTTTTCTCAGCTGCTGTGTCTCTCCGGCTGTTCTCAGACTGCTGTGTCTCTCTCAGCTGCTCTCAGCTGCTGTGTCTCTCTCAGCTGTTCTCAGACTGCTGTGTCTCTCTCAGCTGTTCTCAGACTGCTGTGTCTCTCTCATGCTGTTCTCAGACTGCTGTGTCTCTCTCGGCTGATCTCATGCTGCTGTGTCTCTCTCGGCTTTTCTCAGCTGCTGTGTCTCTCTCGAGCTGTTCTCAGGCTGCTGTGTCTCTCTCAGCTGTTCTCAGATTGCTGTGTCTCTCTCAGCTGTTCTCAGCTGCTGTGTCTCTCTCGGCTGTTCTCAGACTGCTGTGTCTCTCTCAGCTGTTCTCAGCTGCTGTGTCTCTCTCGGCTGTTCTCAGACTGCTGTGTCTCTCTTAGCTGTTCTCAGCTGCTGTGTCTCTCTCGGCTGTTCTCAGACTGCTGTGTCTCTCTCAGCTGTTCTCAGCTGCTGTGTCTCTCTCAGCTGTTCTCAGCTGCTGTGTCTCTCTCTGAGCTGTTCTCAGACTGCTGTGTCTCTGTCGGCTGTTCTCAGACTGCTGTGTCTCTCTCAGCTGTTCTCAGACTGCTGTGTCTCTCTCGGCTGTTCTCAGACTGCTGTGTCTCTCTTGGCTTTTCTCAGCTGCTGTGTCTCTGTCGGCTGTTCTCAGACTGCTGTGTCTCTCTCAGCTGCTCTCAGACTGCTGTGTCTCTCTCGGCTGTTCACAGACTGCTGTGTCTCTCTCAGCTGTTCTCAGACTGCTGTGTCTCTCTCGAATGATCTCAGACTGCTGTGTCTCTCTCAGCTGTTCTCAGACTGCTGTGTCTCTCTCAGCTGTTCTCAGACTGCTGTGTCTCTCTCAGCTGCTCTCAGCTGCTGTGTCTCTCTCGGTTGTTCACAGACTGCTGTGTTTCTCTCAGCTGCTCTCAGCTGCTGTGGTCTCTCTCAGCTGCTCTCAGACTGCTGTGTCTCTCTCGGCTGTTCACAGACTGCTGTGTCTCTCTCAGCTGTTCTCAGCTGCTGTGTCTCTCTCGGCTGATCTCATGCTGCTGTGTCTCTCTCGGCTTTTCTCAGCTGCTGTGTCTCTGTCGGCTGTTCTCAGACTGCTGTGTGTCTCTCAGCTGCTCTCGTGCTGTGTCTCCTCGGCTGCTCTCAGACTGCTGTGTCTCTCTCGGCTGTTCTCAGACTGCTGTGTCTCTCTCAGCTGTTCTCAGACTGCTGTGTCTCTCTCGGCTGATCTCATACTGCTGTGTCTCTCTCGGCTTCTCAGACTGCTGTGTCTCTTCGGCTGTTCTCAGACTGCTGTGTCTCTCTCAGCTGTTCTCAGCTGCTGTGTCTCTCTCGGCTGTTCTCAGACTGCTGTGTCTCTCTCAGCTGCTCTCAGACTGCTGTGTCTCTCTCAGCTGTTCTCAGACTGCTGTGTCTCTCTCAGCTGTTCTCAGCTGCTGTGTCTCTCTCGGCTGTTCCTGACTGCTGTGTCTCTCTTAGCTGTTCTCAGACCGCTGTGTCTCTCTAGGCTGTTCTCAGACTGCTGTGTCTCTCTCAGCTGTTCTCAGACTGCTGTGTCTCTCTTAGCTGTTCTCAGACTGCTGTGTCTCTCTCGGCTGTTCTCAGCTGCTGTGTCTCTCGTCGGCTGTTTCTCAGACTGCTGTGTCTCTCTCAGCTGTTCTCAGACTGCTGTGTCTCTCTCGGCTGTTCTCAGACTGCTGTGTCTCTCTCAGCTGTTCTCAGACTGCTGTATCTCTCTCGGCTGTTCTCAGACCGCTGTGTCTCTCTTGGCTGTTTCTCAGCTGCTGTGTCTCTGTCGGCTGTTCTCAGACTGCTGTGTCTCTCTCGGCTGCTCTCAGCTGCTGTGTCTCCTCGGCTGTTCACAGACTGCTGTGTCTCTCTCAGCTGTTCTCAGCTGCTGTGTCTCCCGGCTGATCTCAGACTGCTGTGTCTCTCTCAGCTGTTTCTCAGATTGCTGTGTCTCTCAGCTGTTCTCAGACTGCTGTGTCTCTCTCGGCTGCTCTCAGCTGCTGTGTCTCTCTCGGTTGTTCACAGACTGCTGTGTTTCTCTCAGCTGCTCTCAGACTGCTGTGTCTCTCTCGGCTGTTCACAGACTGCTGTGTCTCTCTCAGCTGTTCTCAGCTGCTGTGTCTCTCTCGGCTGATCTCATGCTGCTGTGTCTCTCTGGCTTTTCTCAGCTGCTGTGTCTCTGTCGGCTGTTCTCAGACTGCTGTGTCTCTCTCAGCTGTTCTCAGACTGCTGTGTTTCTCTCAGCTGCTCTCAGACTGCTGTGTCTCTCTTAGCTGTTCTCAGACTGCTGTGTTTCTCTCATGCCTCTGACTGCTGTGTCTCTCAGCTTTGTTCTCATTAGCTGTTGTGTCTCTCTCGGCTTTTCTCAGCTGCTGTGTCTCTGCCGGCTGTTCTCAGCTGCTGTTCCTGTCAGCTGTTCTCAGACTGCTGTGTCTCTCCAGCTGCTCTCAGCTGCTGTGTGCTCTCTCGCTGTTAACAGACTGCTGTGTCTCTCTCAGCTGTTCTCAGACTGCTGTGTCTCTCTCTAGCTGTTCTCAGACTGCTGTGTCTCTCCGGCTGCTCACTGCTGTGTCTCTCTCGGCTGTTCTCAGACTGCTGTGTCTCTTCGGCTTTTCCAGACTGCTGTGTCTCTCTCAGCTGTTCTCAGCTGCTGTGTCTCTCCCTCGGCTGATCCATACTGCTGTGTCTCTCTTAGCTTTCTCAGCTGCTGTGTCTCTGTCGGCTGTTCTCAGACTGCTGTGTGTCTCTCAGCTGTTCTCAGCTCTGTGTCTCTCTCGGCTGATCTCAGCTGCTCTGTCTCTCTCGGCTGTTCCAGACTGCTGTGTCTCTCTCCAGCTGTTCTCAGCTGCTGTGTCTCTCTCGATGATCTCAGACTGCTGTGTCTCTCCAGCTGTTCTCAGATTGCTGTGTCTCTCAGCTGTTCTCAGACTGCTGTGTCTCTCT
>NW_025549828.1:0-8871 GCF_905237065.1 Salmo salar | reverse complement strand
AATAATAGTAGAGAGAATGATTTATTTCAGCTTTCATTTCTTTCATCACATTCCCAGTGGGTCAGAAGTTTACATACACTCAATTAGTATTTGGTAGCATTGCCTTTAAATTGTTTAACCTCTTGGGGCTAGGTGGGACGCTAGCGTGCCACCTGTGGTGCACTCCATCAACAGCAGGTGCATTTCAAGAGCGGCAAATTTGAATCCAAATAAATGTCAAAATTCAAATTTTTCAAAAATACAACTATGTTACACCATTTGAAAGATAAACATCTCCTTAATCTAACCACGTTTTACGATTTCAAAAAGGTTTTACGGTGAAAGCATAAATTTAGAGTATGTTAGGACAGTACATTTACAAGAGTTGTGTGTAATGTTTTGTCAAGTCAAAGACAGGGTCACCAAAACCATAAAACCAGCTAAAATGATACACTAACCTTTTACAATCTCCATCAGATGACACTCCTAGGACATTATGTTAGACAATGCATGCATTTTTAGTTCTATCAAGTTCATATTTATATACAAAAACAGCGTTTTACTATGGCATTGATGTTGAGGAAATCGTTTCCCTCCAATAACCGGCAGTCAAGTCAGCGTCACAAATTAAATAATTAAAATTAGAAAACATTGGTAAAATATTATATTGTCATTTAAAGAATTATAGATTTACATCTTTTGAACGCAATCAACTTGCCAGATTTAAAAATAACCTTACTGGGAAATCACACTTTGCAATAATCTGAGCACTGTGCCCAGAAAAATACGGCGTTGCGATACAGACTAGACGTCATGTTGGGGAGATCTAAAATCGAAAATACTATGTAAATAATCCATTACCTTTGATTCTCTTCATCAGATGTCACTTCCAGGTATCACAGGTCCATAACGAATGTAGTTTTGTTCAAAAAAGCTCATCATTTATGTCCAAAAATCTCCGTCTCGTTAGCACATGATGTAAGCCAGCCGGACTTCTCGTCATGAACGAGGGGAAAAAATATATTTCCGTTCGTTCAAACATGTCAAACGTTGTATAGCATAAATCATTAGGGCCTTTTTTAACCAGAACATGAATAATATTCAAGGTGGACGAATGCATAGCCTTTTATAACGTATTGGAACGAGGGTACCCAACATGAAGTAGCGCGCCAGGTGTCTAATGGGACATCACCGTTCCATGGCTCTTGTTCGGTCAGATCTCCCCTCCAGAAGACTCAAAACACTTTGTAAAGGCTGGTGACATCTAGTGGAAGCAATAGGAAGTGCCAAAATATTCCTAAACCCCTGTGTTTTTCAATGGGATAGGTTTAAAATCAATACAACACATCAGGTATCCACTTCCTGTCAGAAAATGTCTCAGGGTTTTGCCTGCCAAATGAGTTCTGTTATACTCACAGACACCATTCAAACAGTTTTGGAAACTTTAGAGTGTTTTCTATCCATATATAATAAGTATATGCATATTCTAGTTACTGGGTAGGATTAGTAACCAGATTAAATCGGGTACATTTTTTTTATCCAGACGTGCAAATGCTGCCCCCTAGACCCAACAGGTTAACTTGGGTTAAACATTTTGGGTAGCCTTCCACAAGCTTCCCATAATAAGTTGGGTGAATTTTGGCCCATTCCTCCTGACAGAGCTGGTGTAACTGAGTCAGGTTTGTAGGCCTCCTTGCTCACACACGCTTTTTCAGTTCTGCCCACAAATTTTCTATAGGGTTGAGGTCAGGGTTTTGTGATGGCCACTCCAATACCTTGACTTTGTTGTCCTTAAGCCATTTTGCCATAACTTTGGAAGTATGCTTGGGGTCATTGTCCATTTGGAAGACCCATTTGTGACCAAGCTTTAACTACCTGACTGATGTCTTGAGATTTTGCTTCAATATATCCACATCATTTTCCTCATTCATGATTCCATATATTTTGTGATGTGCACCAGTCCCTCCTGCAGCAAAGCATCCCCCACAACATGATGCTGCCACCCCCGTGCTTCACGGTTGGGATGGTGTTCTTGGCTTGCAAGCCTCCCCTTTTTCCTCCAAACATAACGATGGTCATTATGGACAAACAGTTCTATTTTTGTTTCATCAGACCAGAGGATATTTCTCCAAAAAAGTACGATCTTTGTCCCCATGTGCAGTTGCAAACCGTAGTCTGGCTTTTTATGGCGGTTTTGGAGCACTGGCTTCTTCCTTGCTAAGCGGCCTTTCAGGATATGTCGATATAGGACTCGTTTTACTGTGGATATAGATACTTTTGCACCTGTTTCCTCCAGCATCTTCACAATGTCCTCTACTGTTGTTCTGGGATTGATTTGCACTTTTTGCACCAAAGCACGTTCATCTCTAGGAGACAGAACGCGTCTCCTTCCTGAGCGGTATGATGGCGGCGTGGTCGCATGGTGTTTATACTTGCGTACTATTGTTTGTACAGATGAACGTGGTACCTTCAGGCCTTTGGAAATTGCTCCCAAGGATAAACCAGACTTGTGGAGGTCTACAATTTTTTTCCTTAGGTCTTGGCTGATTTCTTTTGAATTTCTCATGATGTCAAGCAAAGAGGCACTGAGTTTGAAGGTAGGCCTTGAAATACATCCACAGGTACACCTCCAATTGACAAAAATTATGTAAATTAGCCTATCAGAAGCTTCTAAAGCCATGACATTTCCTGGAATTTTCCAAGCTGTTTAAAAGGCACAGTCAACTTAGTGTATGTAAACTTCTGACCCACTGGAATTGTGATACAGTAAATTATAAGTGAAATAATCTGTCTATAAACAATTGTTGGAAAAATGTCCTAACCGACTTGCCAAAACTATAGTTTGTTAACAGGAAATTTGTGGAATGGTTGAAAAACGAGTTTTAATGATTCCAACCTAAGTGTATGTAAACTTCCGACATCATCTAAAATACCCCTAATTTATTAGACAGTTCTTATTTGATTAACGGTAGTCGGACCCATCTATGTGAAGCTAGCCACAATAAGGATTAGCCACAATAGTGGACTTTGCTGTTCGGCCTGCAAAATAAAAAGTCTGTTATTGACGGTGAAGCAAATGAATACAAATAGTGTAATTATGCCATAATTTAATAAATCATGCTAAACGAGGTTGGAATGTTGTTATATTAATTCAACAAAATATAATAATTTGTTAATTTGACAAAAATCTGTCGAAATCACACTGGATATATTAGACGTCATAATTGCATTGGGGGCCATACTTATTTCACTGTACAGCCTTACCTATGGATGGTGGATCAATGACATGGGGTATCAGTCTACTCAGTTACAGTGGCTTGTGAAAGTATTCACCCTCCTTGGAATTCTTCCTATTTTGTTGCCTTACAACCTGGAATTAAAATATATTTTTTGGGGGGTTGTGTCATTTGATTTACACAACATGTCTACCACTTTGAAGACGCAAAATATTTTCCATTGTGAAACAAACAAGAAATATCACAAAAAAAAACAGAAAACTTGAGCGTGCATAACTATTCACCCCCCCAAAGTCAATACTTTGCAGAGCCACCTTTTGCAGCAATTACAGCTGCAAGTCTCTTGGGGTATATCTCTATAAGCTTGGCACATCTAGCCACTGGGATTTTTGCCCATTCTTCAAGGCAAAACTGCTCCAGCTCCTTCAAGTTGAATGGGTTCCCCTGGTGTACAGCAATCTTTAAGTCATACCACATATTCTTAATTGGATTGAGGTCTGGGCTTTGACTAGGCCATTCCAAGACACTTAAATGTTTCCCCTTAAACCATTCGAGTGTTGCTTTAGCAGTATGCTTAGGGTCATTGTCCTGCTGGAAGGTGAACCTCCATCCCAATCTCAAATCTCTGGAAGACTGAAACAGGTTTCCCTCAAGAATTTCCCTGTATTTAACTCCATCTCTCATTTCTTCAATTCTGACCAGTTTCCCAGGCTCTGCCTATGAAAAACATCCCTACAGCATGATGCTGCCACCATCATGCTTCATTGTGGAATGGTGTTCTCGGGGTGATGAGAGGTGATGGGTGTGCGCCAGAAATAGTGTTTTCCTTGATGGCCAAAAAGCTCAATTTTTGTCTCTTCTGACCAGAGTACCTTCTTCCATATGTTTGGGGAGTCTCCCACATGCCTTTTGGCGAACACCAAATGTGTTTACTTATTTGTTTCTTTAAGCAATGGCTTTTTTCTGGCCACTCTTCAGTAAAGCCCAGCTCTGTGGAGTGTATGGCTTAAAGTGGTCCTATGGACAGATACTCCAATCTCCGCCGTGGAGCTTTGCAGCTCCTTCAGGGTTATCTTTTGTCTCTTTGTTGCCTCTCTGATTAATGCCCTCCTTGCCTGGTCTGTGAGTTTTGGTGGGCGGCCCTCTCTTGGCAGGTTTGTTGTGATGCCATATTCTTTCCATTTAAGAAAAATGGATTTAATGGTGCTCCGTGGGATGGTGAAAGTTAAGGATATTTTTTTACCCAACCCTGAACTGTAATTCTCCACAACTTCGCCCTGACCTGTTTGGAGAACTCCTTGGTCTTCATGGTGCTGCTTGCTTTGTGGTGCATCTTGCTTAGTGGTGTTGCAGACTCTGGGGCCTTTCAGAAAAGGTGTATATATACTGAGATCATGTGACAGATCATGTGACACTTAGATTGCACACAGGTGGACTTTATTTAACTAATTACGTGACCTCTGAAGGTAGTTGGTTGTCCCAGATCTTATTTAGGGAGCTTCAGGACTGGACTACAGGACTGTTTTGCTATCACAGACTGCAGCATGTTCCGGGATTCTTCCGATGGCATTGAGGAGTACACCGCATCAGTCACTGGCTTTATCAATAAGTACATCGAGGACGTCGTCCCCACAGTGACTGTACAAACATACCCCAACCAGAAGCCATGGATTGCAGGCAAAATTCACACTGAGCTAAAGGGTAGAGCTGCCGCTTTCAAGGTGTGGGACTCTAACCTGGAAGCTTACAAGAAATCTTGCTATGCCCTGCAACGAACCATCAAACTGGCAAAGCGTCAACACAGGGCTAAGATTGAATCATACTACATCGGCTCCGATGATGCTCATCTTATGTGGCAGGGCTTGCAAACTATTACAGACTACAAAAGGAAGCACAGCTGCGAGCTGCCCAGTGACACAAGCCTACCAGACTAGCTAAACCACTTCTATGCTCGCTTCGAGGCAAGCAACACTGAGGCATGCATGAGAGCATCAGCTGTTCCGGACGACTGTGTGATCACGCTCTCCGTAGCCGACGTGAGTAAGACCTTTAAACAGGTCAACATACACAAGGCTGCGGGGCCAGACGGATTACCAGGACCTGTGCTCCGGGCATGTGCTGACCAACTGGCAGGTGTCTTCACTGACATTTTTCAACATGTCCCTGATTGAGTCTGTAATACCAACATGTTTCAAGCAGACCACCATAGTCCTTGTGCCCAAGAACTCAAAGGCAACCTGCCTAAATGACTACAGACCCGTAGCACTCACGTCCATAACCATGAAGTGCTTTGAAAGGTTGGTAATGGCTCACATCAACACCATTATCCCAGAAACCCTAGACCCACCCCAATTTGCATACCGTCCAAACAGATGCACAGATGATGCAATCTCTATTGCACTCCACACTGTCCTTTCCTACCTGGACAAAAGGACCACTTATGTGAGAATGCTATTCATTGACTACAGCTTAGCGTTCAACACCATAGTACCCTCAAAGCTCATCACTAAGCTAAGGATCCTGGGACTAAACATCTCCCTCTGCAACTGGATCCTGGACTTCCTGACGGGCCGCCCCAGGTGGTGAGGGTAGGTAGCAACACATCTGCCACGCTGATCCTCAACACTGGAGCTCCCCAAGGGTGCGTGCTCAGTCCCCTCCTGTACTCCCTGTTCACCCACGACTGCATGGCCAGGCACGACTCCAACACCATCATTAAGTTTGCAGATGACACAACAGTGGTAGGCCTGATCACCGAGATGAGACAGCCTATAGGGAGGAGGTCAGAGACCTGGCCGGGTGGTGCCAGAATAACAACCTATCCCTCAACGTAACCAAGATAAGGAGCTGATTGTGGACAACAGGAAAAGGAGGACCGAGCATGCCCTCATTCTCATCGATGGGGCTGTAGTGGAGTAGGTTGAGAGCTTCAAGTTCCTTGGTGTCCACATCAACAACAAACTAGAATGGTCCAAACACACCAAGACAGTCGTGAAGAGGGCACGACAAAGCCTATTCCCCCTCAGGAAACTAATAAGATTTGGCATGGGTCCTGAGATTCTCAAAAGGTTCTACAGCTGCAATATCGAGAGCATCCTGACTGGTTGCATCACTGCCTGGTACGGCAATTGCTCGGCCTTTGACCGCAATTCACTACAGAGGGTTGTGCGTACGGCCCAGTACATCACTGGGGCTAAGCTGCCTGCCATTCAGGACCTTTACACCAGGTGGTGTCAGAGGAAGGCCCTAAAAATTGTCAAAGACCCCAGCCACCCCAGTCATAGACTGTTCTCTCTACTACCTGCATGGCAAGCGGTACCGGAGTAATCTAGAAGAAAAAGAAACGCACAGCTATTAAGGCGAGGTGCTGGCTAGCGGAGTAGAAAACTTGAAAATAAGGGAGAGCCGCACACTCTAGGAGCTCAGATGCAAAAATGTAATAGTTGTCTTCATCAGGGTATCCTGATGAAGACAGCTTGCTGTCGAAACGTTGGCTATTACATTTTTGCATCTGAGCTCCTAGAGTGTGCGGCTCTCCCTTATTTTCAAGCTGTACCGGAGTGCCAAGTCTAGGACAAAAAGGCTTCTCAACAGTTTTACCCCCAAGCCATAAGACTCCTGAACAGGTAATCAAATCGCTACCCAGACTATTTGCATTGTGTGCCCCCCAACCCCTCTTTTACGCCGCTGCTACTCTCTGTTTATCATATATGCATAGTCACTTTAACTATACATTCATGTACATACTACCTCAATTGGGCCAACCAACCAGTGCTCCCGCACGTTGGCTAACCGGGCTATCTGCATTGTGTCCCGCCACCCACCACCCGCCAACCCCTCTTTTACGCTTTTACGCTACTGCTACTCTCTGTTCATCACATATGCATAGTCACTTTAACCATATCTACATGTACATACCAGGGGCGAAAATCTGATATCAACTTTGGAGGGGACAATTACATGACATTTTCTCAAGAGCAATTCCTGAGGGGGACACCAAAAGTAGTGCTGTAACACATAGCCTACATTGTAATATGGTAAATGTATATTGAGGAACCAAAGAAATAAGGTGTTTGCCGTACTCCTAACTACCGGTACCCAAAACTACACAACTAATCACAACAGCAATACCATTGCCTTTAACCTCTTGGGGCTAGGTGGGACGCTAGCGTGCCACCCGTGGTGCACTCCATCAACAGCAGGTGCATTTCAAGAGCGGCAAATTTGAATCCAAATAAATGTCAAAATTCAAATTTTTCAAAAATACAACTATGTTACACCATTTGAAAGATAAACATCTCCTTAATCTAACCACGTTTTACGATTTCAAAAGGTTTTACGGTAAAGCATAAATTTAGAGTATGTTAGGACAGTACATTTACAAGAGTTGTGTGTAATGTTTTGTCAAGTCAAAGACAGGGTCACCAAAACCATAAAACCAGCTAAAAGGATACACTAACCTTTTACAATCTCCATCAGATGACACTCCTAGGACATTATGTTAGACAATGCATGCATTTTTAGTTCTATCAAGTTCATATTTATATACAAAAACAGCGTTTTACTATGGCATTGATGTTGAGGAAATCGTTCCCTCCAATAACCGGCAGTCAAGTCAGCGTCACAAATTAAATAATTAAAATTAGAAAACATTGGTAAAATATTATATTGTCATTTAAAGAATTATAGATTTACATCTTTTGAACGCAATCAACTTGCCAGATTTAAAAATAACCTTACTGGGAAATCACACTTTGCAATAATCTGAGCACTGTGCCCAGAAAAATACGCGTTGCGATACAGACTAGACGTCATGTTGGGGAGATCTAAAATCGAAAATACTATGTAAATAATCCATTACCTTTGATTCTCTTCATCAGATGTCACTTCCAGGTATCACAGGTCCATAACGAATGTAGTTTTGTTCAAAAAGCTCATCATTTATGTCCAAAAATCTCCGTCTCGTTAGCACATGATGTAAGCCAGCCGGACTTCTCGTCATGAACGAGGGGAAAAAAATATATTTCCGTTCGTTCAAACATGTCAAACGTTGTATAGCATAAATCATTAGGGCCTTTTTTAACCAGAACATGAATAATATTCAAGGTGGACGAATGCATAGCCTTTTATAACGTATTGGAACGAGGGTACCCAACATGAAGTAGCGCGCCAGGTGTCTAATGGGACATCACCGTTCCATGGCTCTTGTTCGGTCAGATCTCCCTCCAAAGACTCAAAACACTTTGTAAAGGCTGGTGACATCTAGTGGAAGCAATAGGAAGTGCCAAAATATTCCTAAACCCCTGTGTTTTTCAATGGGATAGGTTTAAACTCAATACAACACATCAGGTATCCACTTCCTGTCAGAAAATGTCTCAGGGTTTTGCCTGCCAAATGAGTTCTGTTATACTCACAGACACCATTCAAACAGTTTTGGAAACTTTAGAGTGTTTTCTATCCATATATAATAAGTATATGCATATTCTAGTTACTGGGTAGGATTAGTAACCAGATTAAATCGGGTACATTTTTTTTATCCAGACGTGCAAATGCTGCCCCCTAGACCCAACAGGTTAACAAATCTTAGTTCAGTCACCAGTTTAAGTTGAGAGTGGGGGTATCCATGGCATTTTCCAATTATGTTCCTATTTTACAA
>NW_025549827.1:0-10767 GCF_905237065.1 Salmo salar | reverse complement strand
TCTGAGTGTGTGAGTATCTGAGTGTGTGAGTATCTGAGTGTGTGAGTATCTGAGTGTGTGTATCTGAGTGTATGTTTATCTGAGTGTGTGAGTATCTGAGTGTGTGAGTATCTGTGTGAGTGTCTGAATGTGTGAGTATCTGAGTGTGTGAGTATCTGAGTGTGTGAGTATCTGAGTGTGTGAGTATCTGAGTGTCTGAAGGTGTGAGTGTCTGAGTGTGTGAGTGTCATTCATGTGTGAGTATCTGAGTGTGTGAGTGTCTGAGTGTGTGTGTATCTGAGTGTGTGAGTGTCTGAGTGTGTGTGTATCTGAGTGTGTGAGTATCTGAGTGTGTGAGTATCTGAGTGTGTGAGTGTCTGAGTGTGTGTGTATATGAGTGTGTGAGTATCTGAGTGTGTGAGTATCTGAGTGTGAGTATCTGAGTGTTTGAGTATCTGAGTGTGTGAGTGTCTGAGTGTATGAGTATCTGAGTGTGTGTGTATCTGAGTGTGTGAGTATCTGAGTGTGTGAGTATCTGAGTGTGTGAGTATCTGAGTCTGTGTGTATCTGAGTGTGTGAGTATCTGAGTGTGTGAGTATCTGAGTGTGTGAATATCTGAGTGTGTGAGTAGCTGAGTGTTTGAGTATCTGAGTGTGTGTGTATCTGAGTGTGTCAGTATCTGAGTGTGTGTGAGTATCTGAGTGTGTGAGTATCTGAGTGTGTGTGTATCTGAGTGTGTGAGTGTCTGAATGTGTGAGTATCTGAGTGTGTGAGTATCTGAGTGTGTGAGTATCTGAGTGTGTGTATCTGAGTGTGTGTTTATCTGAGTGTGTGAGTATCTGAGTGTGTGAGAATGTTAGTATCTGAGTGTGTGAGTATCTGAGTGTGTGAGTATCTGAGTGTGAGAGTATCTGAGTGTGTGAGTGTGTGAGTATCTGAGTGTCCGAGTATCTGAGTGTGTGAGTATCTGAGTGTGTGAGGATCTGAGTGTGTGAGTATCTGAGTGTGTGAGTATCTGAGTGTGTGAGTATCTGAGTGTGTGAGTGTGCGAGTATCTGAGTGTCTGAGTATCTGAGTGTGTGAGTATCTGAGTGTGTGAGTATCTGAGTGTGTGAGTATCTGAGTGTGTGTGTATCTGAGTGTGTCAGTATCTGAGTGTTTGATTATCTGAGTGTGTGAGTATCTGAGTGTGTGTGTATCTGAGTGTGTGAGTGTCTGAATGTGTGAGTATCTGAGTGTGTGAGTATCTGAGTGTGTGAGAATGTGAGTATCTGAGTGTGTGAGTATCTGAGTGTGTGTATCTGAGTGTGTGTTTATCTGAGTGTGTGAGTATCTGAGTGTGTGAGTATATGTGTGAGTGTCTGAATGTGTGAGTATCTGAGTGTGTGTGAGTATCTGAGTGTGTGAGTATCTGAGTGTGTGAGTATCTGAGTGTGTGAGTATCTGAGTGTGTGTATCTGAGTGTGTGTTTATCTGAGTGTGTGAGTATCTGAGTGTGTGAGTATCTGAGTGTCTGAATGTGTGAGTGTCTGAGTGTGTGAGTGTCTGAATGTGTGAGTATCTGAGTGTGTGAGTGTCTGAGTGTGTGTGTATCTGAGTGTGTGAGTGTCTGAGTGTGTGTGCATCTGAGTGTGAGTATCTGAGTGTCTGTGTATCTGAGTGTGTGAGTATCTGAGTGTGTGAGTATCTGAGTGTGTGAGTATCTGTGTGAGTGTCTGAATGTGAGTATCTGAGTGTGTGAGTATCTGAGTGTGTGTATCTGAGTGTGTGTTTATCTGAGTGTGTGTTTATCTGAGTGTGTGAGTATCTGAGTGTGTGTTTATCTGAGTGTGTGAGTATCTGAGTGTGTGAGTATCTGAGTGTGTGAGTATCTGAGTGTGTGAGTGTCTGAGTGTGTGAGTATCTGAGTGTGTGAGTATTTGAGTGTGTGAGTATCTGAGTGTGTGAGTATCTGAGTGTGTGAGTATCTGAGTGTGTGAGTATCTGAGTGTGTGAGTGTGTGAGTATCTGAGTGTCTGAGTATCTGAGTGTGTGAGTATCTGAGTGTGTGAGTATCTGAGTGTGTGAGTATCTGAGTGTGTGAGTGTGCGATTATCTGAGTGTCTGAGTATCTGAGTGTGTGAGTATCTGAGTGTGTGAGTATCTGAGTGTGTGAGTATCTGAGTGTGTGTGTATCTGAGTGTGTCAGTATCTGAGTGTTTGAGTATCTGAGTGTGTGAGTATCTGAGTGTGTGTGTATCTGAGTGTGTGAGTGTCTGAATGTGTGAGTATCTGAGTGTGTGAGTATCTGAGTGTGTGATTATCTGAGTGTGTGTATCTGAGTGTGTGTTTATCTGAGTGTGTGAGTATCTGAGTGTGTGAGAATCTGAGTGTGTGAGTATCTGAGTGTGTGTATCTGAGTGTGTGTTTATCTGAGTGTGTGAGTATCTGAGTGTGTGAGTATCTGAGTGTCTGAATGTGTGAGTGTCTGAGTGTGTGAGTGTCTGAATGTGTGAGTATCTGAGTGTGTGAGTGTCTGAGTGTGTGTGTATCTGAGTGTGTGAGTGTCTGAGTGTGTGTGTATCTGAGTGTGTGAGTATCTGAGTGTGTGAGTATCTGAGTATGTGAGTGTCTGAGTGTTTGAGTATCTGAGTGTGTGAGTGTCTGAGTGTGTGAGTATCTGAGTGTGTGTGTATCTGAGTGTGTGAGTATCTGAGTGTGTGAGTATCTGAGTGTGTGAGTATCTGAGTGTGTGAGTATCTGAGTGTGTGAGTATCTGAGTGTTTGAGTATCTGAGTGTGTGTGTATCTGAGTGTGTCAGTATCTGAGTGTGTGAGTATCTGAGTGTGTGAGTATCTGAGTGTGTGTGTATCTGAGTGTGTGAGTGTCTGAGTGTGTGAGTATCTGAGTGTGTGAGTATCTGAGTGTGTGAGTATCTGAGTGTGTGTATCTGAGTGTGTGTTTATCTGAGTGTGTGAGTATCTGAGTGTGTGAGAATGTTAGTATCTGAGTGTGTGAGTATCTGAGTGTGTGAGTATCTGAGTGTGAGAGTATCTGAGTGTGTGAGTGTGTGAGTATCTGAGTGTCTGAGTATCTGAGTGTGTGAGTATCTGAGTGTGTGAGTATCTGAGTGTGTGAGTATCTGAGTGTGTGAGTATCTGAGTGTGTGAGTATCTGAGTGTGTGAGTGTGCGAGTATCTGAGTGTCTGAGTATCTGAGTGTGTGAGTATCTGAGTGTGTGAGTATCTGAGTGTGTGAGTATCTGAGTGTGTGTGTATCTGAGTGTGTCAGTATCTGAGTGTTTGATTATCTGAGTGTGTGAGTATCTGAGTGTGTGTGTATCTGAGTGTGTGAGTGTCTGAATGTGTGAGTATCTGAGTGTGTGAGTATCTGAGTGTGTGAGAATGTGAGTATCTGAGTGTGTGAGTATCTGAGTGTGTGTATCTGAGTGTGTGTTTATCTGAGTGTGTGAGTATCTGAGTGTGTGAGTATATGTGTGAGTGTCTGAATGTGTGAGTATCTGAGTGTGTGTGAGTATCTGAGTGTGTGAGTATCTGAGTGTGTGAGTATCTGAGTGTGTGAGTATCTGAGTGTGTGTATCTGAGTGTGTGTTTATCTGAGTGTGTGAGTATCTGACTGTGTGAGTATCTGAGTGTCTGAATGTGTGAGTGTCTGAGTGTGTGAGTGTCTGAATGTGTGAATATCTGAGTGTGTGAGTGTCTGAGTGTGTGTGTATCTGAGTGTGTGAGTGTCTGAGTGTGTGTGCATCTGAGTGTGTGAGTATCTGAGTGTGTGAGTATCTGAGTATGTGAGTGTCTGAGTGTGTGAGTATCTGAGTGTGTGTGTATCTGAGTGTGTGAGTATCTGAGTGTGTGAGTATCTGAGTGTGAGTATCTGAGTGTCTGTGTATCTGAGTGTGTGAGTATCTGAGTGTGTGAGTATCTGAGTGTGTGAGTATCTGTGTGAGTGTCTGAATGTGTGAGTATCTGAGTGTGTGAGTATCTGAGTGTGTGTATCTGAGTGTGTGTTTATCTGAGTGTGTGTTTATCTGAGTGTGTGAGTATCTGAGTGTGTGTTTATCTGAGTGTGTGAGTATCTGAGTGTGTGAGTATCTGAGTGTGTGAGTATCTGAGTGTGTGAGTGTCTGAGTGTGTGAGTATCTGAGTGTGTGAGTATTTGAGTGTGTGAGTATCTGAGTGTGTGAGTATCTGAGTGTGTGAGTATCTGAGTGTGTGAGTATCTGAGTGTGTGAGTGTGTGAGTATCTGAGTGTCTGAGTATCTGAGTGTGTGAGTATCTGAGTGTGTGAGTATCTGAGTGTGTGAGTGTGCGATTATCTGAGTGTCTGAGTATCTGAGTGTGTGAGTATCTGAGTGTGTGAGTATCTGAGTGTGTGAGTATCTGAGTGTGTGTGTATCTGAGTGTGTCAGTATCTGAGTGTTTGAGTATCTGAGTGTGTGAGTATCTGAGTGTGTGTGTATCTGAGTGTGTGAGTGTCTGAATGTGTGAGTATCTGAGTGTGTGAGTATCTGAGTGTGTGATTATCTGAGTGTGTGTATCTGAGTGTGTGTTTATCTGAGTGTGTGAGTATCTGAGTGTGTGAGAATCTGAGTGTGTGAGTATCTGAGTGTGTGTATCTGAGTGTGTGTTTATCTGAGTGTGTGAGTATCTGAGTGTGTGAGTATCTGAGTGTCTGAATGTGTGAGTGTCTGAGTGTGTGAGTGTCTGAATGTGTGAGTATCTGAGTGTGTGAGTGTCTGAGTGTGTGTGTATCTGAGTGTGTGAGTGTCTGAGTGTGTGTGTATCTGAGTGTGTGAGTATCTGAGTGTGTGAGTATCTGAGTATGTGAGTGTCTGAGTGTTTGAGTATCTGAGTGTGTGAGTGCCTGAGTGTGTGAGTATCTGAGTGTGTGTGTATCTGAGTGTGTGAGTATCTGAGTGTGTGAGTATCTGAGTGTGTGAGTATCTGTGTGAGTGTCTGAATGTGTGAGTATCTGAATGTGTGAGTATCTGAGTGTGTGAGTATCTGAGTGTGTGTATCTGAGTGTGTGTTTATCTGAGTGTGTGAGTATCTGAGTGTGTGAGTATCTGAGTGTGTGAGTATCTGAGTGTGTGAGTGTCTGAGTGTGTGAGTATCTGAGTGTGTGAGTATCTGTGTGAGTGTCTGAATGTGTGAGTATCTGAGTGTGTGAGTATCTGAGTGTGTGAGTATCTGAGTGTGTGAGTATCTGAGTGTGTGTATCTGAGTGTGTGTTTATCTGAGTGTGTGAGTATCTGAGTGTGTGAGTATCTGAGTGTGTGAGTATCTGAGTGTGTGAGTGTCTGAGTGTGTGAGTATCTGAGTGTGTGAGTGTGTGAGTATCTGAGTGTGTGAGTATCTGAGTGTGTGTGTATCTGAGTGTGTGAGTGTCTGAATCTGTGAGTATCTGAGTGTGTGAGTATCTGAGTGTGTGAGTATCTGAGTGTGTGAGTATCTGAGTGTGTGTATCTGAGTGTGTGTTTATCTGAGTGTGTGAGTATCTGAGTGTGTGAGTATCTGAGTGTGTGTATCTGAGTGTGTGTTTATCTGAGTGTGTGAGTATCTGAGTGTCTGAGTATCTGAGTGTGTGAGTATCTGAGTGTGTGAGTATCTGAGTGTGTGAGTATCTGAGTGTGTGTATCTGAGTGTATGTTTATCTGAGTGTGTGAGTATCTGAGTGTGTGAGTATCTGTGTGAGTGTCTGAATGTGTGAGTATCTGAGTGTGTGAGTATCTGAGTGTGTGAGTATCTGAGTGTGTGAGTATCTGAGTGTCTGAAGGTGTGAGTGTCTGAGTGTGTGAGTATCTGAGTGTGTGAGTGTCTGAGTGTGTGTGTATCTGAGTGTGTGAGTATCTGAGTGTGTGAGTATCTGAGCGTGTGTGTATCTGAGTGTGTGAGTATCTGAGTGTGTGAGTATCTGAGTGTGTGAGCATCTGAGTGTGTGAGTATCTGAGTGTGTGAGTGTGTGAGTATCTGAGTGTCTGAGTATCTGAGTGTGTGAGTATCTGAGTGTGTGAGTATCTGAGTGTGTGAGTATCTGAGTGTGTGAGTGTGCGAGTATCTGAGTGTGTGAGTATCTGAGTGTGTGTGTATCTGAGTGTGTGAGTGTCTGAGTGTGTGAGTATCTGAGTGTGTGAGTATCTGAGTGTGTGTATCTGAGTGTGTGTTTATCTGAGTGTGTGAGTATCTGAGTGTGTGTATCTGAGTGTGTGTTTATCTGAGTTTGTGAGTATCTGAGTGTGTGAATGTGTGAGTGTCTGAGTGTGTGAGTATCTGAGTGTGTGAGTATCTGAGTTTGTGAGTATCTCAGTGTGTGTATCTGAGTGTGTATTTATCTGAGTGTGTGAGTATCTGAGTGTGTGAGAATGTGAGTATCTGAGTGTGTGAGTATCTGAGTGTGTGTATCTGAGTGTGTGTTTATCTGAGTGTGTGAGTATCTGAGTGTGTGAGTATCTGTGTGAGTGTCTGAATGTGTGAGTATCTGAGTGTGTGAGTGTCTGAGTGTGTGTGTATCTGAGTGTGTGAGTGTCTGAGTGTGTGTGTATCTGAGTGTGTGAGTATCTGAGTGTGTGAGTATCTGAGTGTGTGAGTTTCTGAGTGTGTGAGTATCTGAGTGTGTGAGTATCTGAGTGTGTGTGTATCTGAGTGTGTGAGTATCTGAGTGTGTGAGTATCTGAGTGTTTGAGTATCTGAGTGTGTGAGTGTCTGAGAGTGTGAGTATCTGAGTGCGTGTGCATCTGAGTGTGTGAGTATCTGAGTGTGTGAGTATCTGAGTGTGTGAGTATCTGTGTGAGTGTCTGAATGTGTGAGTATCTGAGTGTGTGAGTATCTGAGTGTGTGAGTATCTGAGTGTGTGAGTATCTGAGTGTGTGTATCTGAGTGTGTGTTTATCTGAGTGTGTGAGTATCTGAGTGTGTGAGTATCTGAGTGTGTGAGTATCTGAGTGTGTGAGGTTCTGAGTGTGTGAGTATCTGAGTGTGTGAGTATTTGAGTGTGTGAGTATCTGAGTGTGTGAGTATCTGAGTGTGTGAGTATCTGAGTGTGTGAGTATCTGAGTGTGTGAGTATCTGAGTGTGTGAGTGTGTGAGTATCTGAGTGTGTGAGTATCTGAGTGTGTGAGTATCTGAGTGTGTGAGTGTGTGAGTATCTGAGTGTGTGAGTATCTGAGTGTGTGAGTATCTGAGTGTGTGAGTATCTGAGTGTGTGAGTATCTGAGTATGTGAGTGTGTGAGTATCTGAGTGTCTGAGTATCTGAGTGTGTGAGTATCTGAGTGTGTGAGTATCTGAGTGTGTGAGTATCTGAGTGTGTGTATCTGAGTGTATGTTTATCTGAGTGTGTGAGTATCTGAGTGTGTGAGTATCTGTGTGAGTGTCTGAATGTGTGAGTATCTGAGTGTGTGAGTATCTGAGTGTGTGAGTATCTGAGTGTGTGAGTATCTGAGTGTCTGAAGGTGTGAGTGTCTGAGTGTGTGAGTGTCATTCATGTGTGAGTATCTGAGTGTGTGAGTGTCTGAGTGTGGGTGTATCTGAGTGTGTGAGTGTCTGAGTGTGTGTGTATCTGAGTGTGTGAGTATCTGAGTGTGTGAGTATCTGAGTGTGTGAGTGTCTGAGTGTGTGTGTATATGAGTGTGTGAGTATCTGAGTGTGTGAGTATCTGAGTGTGAGTATCTGAGTGTTTGAGTATCTGAGTGTGTGAGTGTCTGAGTGTATGAGTATCTGAGTGTGTGTGTATCTGAGTGTGTGAGTATCTGAGTGTGTGAGTATCTGAGTGTGTGAGTATCTGAGTGTGTGAGTATCTGAGTCTGTGTGTATCTGAGTGTGTGAGTATCTGAGTGTGTGAGTATCTGAGTGTGTGAGTATCTGAGTATGTGAGTGTCTGAGTGTTTGAGTATCTGAGTGTGTGAGTGTCTGAGTGTGTGAGTATCTGAGTGTGTGTGTATCTGAGTGTGTGAGTATCTGAGTGTGTGAGTATCTGAGTGTGTGAGTATCTGTGTGAGTGTCTGAATGTGTGAGTATCTGAATGTGTGAGTATCTGAGTGTGTGAGTATCTGAGTGTGTGTATCTGAGTGTGTGTGTTATCTGAGTGTGTGAGTATCTGAGTGTGTGAGTATCTGAGTGTGTGAGTATCTGAGTGTGTGAGTGTCTGAGTGTGTGAGTATCTGAGTGTGTGAGTATCTGTGTGAGTGTCTGAATGTGTGAGTATCTGAGTGTGTGAGTATCTGAGTGTGTGAGTATCTGAGTGTGTGAGTATCTGAGTGTGTGTATCTGAGTGTGTGTTTATCTGAGTGTGTGAGTATCTGAGTGTGTGAGTATCTGAGTGTGTGAGTATCTGAGTGTGTGAGTGTCTGAGTGTGTGAGTATCTGAGTGTGTGTGTATCTGAGTGTGTGAGTGTCTGAATGTGTGAGTATCTGAGTGTGTGAGTATCTGAGTGTGTGAGTATCTGAGTGTGTGAGTATCTGAGTGTGTGTATCTGAGTGTGTGTTTATCTGAGTGTGTGAGTATCTGAGTGTGTGAGTATCTGAGTGTGAGAGTATCTGAGTGTGTGAGTGTGTGAGTATCTGAGTGTCTGAGTATCTGAGTGTGTGAGTATCTGAGTGTGTGAGGATCTGAGTGTGTGAGTATCTGAGTGTGTGAGTATCTGAGTGTGTGAGTATCTGAGTGTGTGAGTGTGCGAGTATCTGAGTGTCTGAGTATCTGAGTGTGTGAGTATCTGAGTGTGTGAGTATCTGAGTGTGTGAGTATCTGAGTGTGTGTGTATCTGAGTGTGTCAGTATCTGAGTGTTTGATTATCTGAGTGTGTGAGTATCTGAGTGTGTGTGTATCTGAGTGTGTGAGTGTCTGAATGTGTGAGTATCTGAGTGTGTGAGTATCTGAGTGTGTGAGAATGTGAGTATCTGAGTGTGTGAGTATCTGAGTGTGTGTATCTGAGTGTGTGTTTATCTGAGTGTGTGAGTATCTGAGTGTGTGAGTATATGTGTGAGTGTCTGAATGTGTGAGTATCTGAGTGTGTGTGAGTATCTGAGTGTGTGAGTATCTGAGTGTGTGAGTATCTGAGTGTGTGAGTATCTGAGTGTGTGTATCTGAGTGTGTGTTTATCTGAGTGTGTGAGTATCTGAGTGTGTGAGTATCTGAGTGTCTGAATGTGTGAGTGTCTGAGTGTGTGAGTGTCTGAATGTGTGAGTATCTGAGTGTGTGAGTGTCTGAGTGTGTGTGTATCTGAGTGTGTGAGTGTCTGAGTGTGTGTGCATCTGAGTGTGTGAGTATCTGAGTGTGTGAGTATCTGAGTATGTGAGTGTCTGAGTGTGTGAGTATCTGAGTGTGTGTGTATCTGAGTGTGTGAGTATCTGAGTGTGTGAGTATCTGAGTGTGAGTATCTGAGTGTCTGTGTTCTGAGTGTGTGAGTATCTGAGTGTGTGAGTATCTGAGTGTGTGAGTATCTGTGTGAGTGTCTGAATGTGTGAGTATCTGAGTGTGTGAGTATCTGAGTGTGTGTATCTGAGTGTGTGTTTATCTGAGTGTGTGTTTATCTGAGTGTGTGAGTATCTGAGTGTGTGTTTATCTGAGTGTGTGAGTATCTGAGTGTGTGAGTATCTGAGTGTGTGAGTATCTGAGTGTGTGAGTGTCTGAGTGTGTGAGTATCTGAGTGTGTGAGTATTTGAGTGTGTGAGTATCTGAGTGTGTGAGTATCTGAGTGTGTGAGTATCTGAGTGTGTGAGTATCTGAGTGTGTGAGTGTGTGAGTATCTGAGTGTCTGAGTATCTGAGTGTGTGAGTATCTGAGTGTGTGAGTATCTGAGTGTGTGAGTGTGCGATTATCTGAGTGTCTGAGTATCTGAGTGTGTGAGTATCTGAGTGTGTGAGTATCTGAGTGTGTGAGTATCTGAGTGTGTGTGTATCTGAGTGTGTCAGTATCTGAGTGTTTGAGTATCTGAGTGTGTGAGTATCTGAGTGTGTGTGTATCTGAGTGTGTGAGTGTCTGAATGTGTGAGTATCTGAGTGTGTGAGTATCTGAGTGTGTGATTATCTGAGTGTGTGTATCTGAGTGTGTGTTTATCTGAGTGTGTGAGTATCTGAGTGTGTGAGAATCTGAGTGTGTGAGTATCTGAGTGTGTGTATCTGAGTGTGTGTTTATCTGAGTGTGTGAGTATCTGAGTGTGTGAGTATCTGAGTGTCTGAATGTGTGAGTGTCTGAGTGTGTGAGTGTCTGAATGTGTGAGTATCTGAGTGTGTGAGTGTCTGAGTGTGTGTGTATCTGAGTGTGTGAGTGTCTGAGTGTGTGTGTATCTGAGTGTGTGAGTATCTGAGTGTGTGAGTGCCTGAGTGTGTGAGTATCTGAGTGTGTGTGTATCTGAGTGTGTGAGTATCTGAGTGTGTGAGTATCTGAGTGTGTGAGTATCTGTGTGAGTGTCTGAATGTGTGAGTATCTGAATGTGTGAGTATCTGAGTGTGTGAGTATCTGAGTGTGTGTATCTGAGTGTGTGTTTATCTGAGTGTGTGAGTATCTGAGTGTGTGAGTATCTGAGTGTGTGAGTATCTGAGTGTGTGAGTGTCTGAGTGTGTGAGTATCTGAGTGTGTGAGTATCTGTGTGAGTGTCTGAATGTGTGAGTATCTGAGTGTGTAGTATCTGAGTGTGTGAGTATCTGAGTGTGTGAGAGTATCTGAGTGTGTGTATCTGAGTGTGTGTTTATCTGAGTGTGTGAGTATCTGAGTGTGTGAGTATCTGAGTGTGTGAGTATCTGAGTGTGTGAGTGTCTGAGTGTGTTGAGTATCTGAGTGTGTGAGTGTGTGAGT
>NW_025549826.1:0-5777 GCF_905237065.1 Salmo salar | reverse complement strand
GTCCCGGACGGCAAGGGGAGCCTGCACACCTTGGGAAGAGATCCTGGCGGAAGGGACCGCCTTCCCCATGGGAAACAGGGTGGAGTGCACTCAGGAGAGTGGGAGGCAGCTGGACAGAGGAACCATCGAACGCTAGTGGGAACACGGTTGGCTAGGAAACCCGAGAGGCAGCCCCAAGATTTTTTTGGGGGCACACCTGTAGCTTGGCCAGGCCAGGGAAGAGCCGTAAGCCAGCTACTCCGTGAGTTATATGGAGGAGCCGATGGGGTGGAGAGCGCCATGTTTCGCTGGAGGAGCCGCACTATTCACCCATACGACGCATCGTCCGGAAGCGCGTTGTTCAGCCCTCGCAGGTGCCGGGTGGCCAGAGCGGGCATCCAGCCTGGTAGGGAGGATGCCACCTGCGAGCGCATCCTGGTCGCCGGACGCCCCGAGACCAGGCTACCCAACTCCCGCCCTACGCACGGCTACCATCAGGCCCCTGCACAGCCCAGTCTGCCCTGCACCAAGCACCCCGCTCGCACAGGCCTACCAGCTCCATCCAGCCAAGCAAGACGGGCTGTGCAGGAGGTAAGATTCAAGACCGACTGTGCGCCATACCCCTGGGTTTCCAGCTCCTGTCTCTCGTGTGACCCGGAAGTTCACCAACCCAGTCCGACTCGTCCTGTTCCCGCTCCCGCACCAGCCTTCAAGTGCGTGAGAAACCCAGCCACGCCAGCCAACAGTCGCTATCAGAGCTTCCCCGCCAGTCAACAGTCGCCGATCAGAGCTGCTCCGCCAGTCAGGCCAGTCGCGCCATCAGAGCTGCCCGCCAGTCAACAGTCGCCACCAGAGCTGCCCGGGCCAGTCAACAGTCGCCATTCAGAGCTGCCCGCCAGCGTCAACAGTCATCATCAGAGCTGCCCGCTCAGTCGGCCGAAGCTCGCCGAAAGTTGCCCGCCAGTCGGGAACAGTCGCCGGAGCTGCCCGCCAGTCAACAGTCGCGGAGCTGCCCGGGCCAGTCAACAGTCGCCGGAGCTGCCCGCCAGTCAACAGTCGCCGGAGCTCCTGCCGTCAAACAGTCGGCCGGAGTGGCCAGACCGGCGCCGGAACTGGCCGGAGTGGCCAGACCGCTCCGAACTGGTCGGAGTGGCCAGACTGCTGAACTGCCGGAGTGGCCAGACCGCGCTGAACTGGCCGGAGTGGCCAGACCGCCGCTGAACTGCCGGAGTGGCCAGACTGCCCTGAACCGCCGGAGTGGCCAGGCTCGCCCCTGAACCGCCGGAGTGGGCCAGACTCGCCCTGAACTGCCGGAGTGGCCAGACCGCCCTGAACCGCCGGAGTGGCCAGACTGCCCCTGAACTGCCCCGGAAGTTGCCAGACCGCCCCCGACTGTCCCGAGCTGGACTGCCCCGACTGTCCCGAGCGCTGCCAGACTGCCCTGTCCCGGGGCGTGTGGACTGCCCCGATGTCCCGAGAGCAGCGCTGCCAGATCGGTGCCAGACCCCGACTGTCCCGAGCTGCCAGGAACGTTCCCGACTGTCCCGAGCCGCCAGACTGCCCCCGACAGCCTGGAACGCCAGGAGCCGGAGCCACCTCCAGAGATAGGTGGGTTGGGGAGGGGCGGAGCACAGTTGCCGCTGACGGCAGCCACCCTCCCTTCCTTCCCTTTAGTAGGGGGAACTTTTCTTTTGGTGGTGCTTGGGGTTTAATTTTGGTTAAGGAAAGCTCCGAGAAAATTACCTTGTGGGAAGTGTCACGCTGGCCAGCTATAAGGGGTTAATTGGTATTGTAGTTTGGTCAGGACGTGGCACAGGGTATTCGCTTTTATGTGGTTCCTGGGGTGGTGTGTTTTGTTGAAAGGGCATTTGGTTTAAGTGATCCGGGGTTTTTGGGCACCGTTTGGTTTTCTGTGTGTATTCTATGTTTAGTCTAGTTGCTTGGTTCTAGGTTTGGTTAATTAGTTGGGACTTCTCAGTTGAAGGCAGGTGTTGTCTATCTGCCTTTGATTGGAGAGTCCTATATATTAGGGTGTGTCTGTGTTTGTTATTTGTAAGTGATTGTTCTGTGTTGAGCTTTATGCGCTGCCAGACTGTTTGTTGTTGTTGTTGTTGTTGTTGTTGTTGTTGTTGTTGTTTTTTGTTTCTAGTGTTTTGTTATTTTGGTATTCATTTTGGAAAATAAATAAACGCCAAGATGAGCCTGCACATGACCTCGGCTTATGTGACAGTCTACTTTTTCTGATGAGGACTTTTCTATTTCATCTGAAGATCGAAGAATGCTGTGACACAGTTAGAGCCTTTGTACTGTTCAAATCCATGTTCCGCCTATCCTGACAACTGGAAGTGTGTCCACCTGCCTCATCCTGTCCACTTACCTCCAGGGCCTTGTCTGAACTCCGCCCAATTATCTCTATGTAGGGGAAACACTGGGAGGTTGTGTTCTGTTGGTCGGGGGCCCGTTTCCCAGTGCTCTCCAACAGTACCTCTCCGGGTCATTAGATTGGTCGCTGTGCCCTGTGTAGTCTAGAGGTGTGTGCCAGGTCGGAAGCAGGGTGCTGGCTGCTTCTCTGGCCAGCGCTGGGGCAGGTGTAAGGAGGCCTGCAGGTCTAGTGTTGTAGCCAGCGCTGGGGCAGGTGTAAGGAGGCCTGCAGGAATCTAGTGTTGTAGCTGTGTGCTGGGGCAGGTGTAAGGAGTGCCTGCAGGTCTAGTGTGTTGGAAGCCAGCGCTGGGGCAGGTGTAAGGAGGCCTGCAGGTCTGGTGTGTTGTAGCCGTGCGCTGGGGCAGGTGAAAGGAGGCCTGCAGGTCTAGTGCTGTAGCTGGGGCAGGTGTAAGGAGGCCTGCAGGTCTAGTGTTGTAGCCGTGCGCTGGGGCAGGTGCAAGGAGGCCTGCAGGTCTAGTGTTGTAGCCAAGGGGATTACAGGGTGGAGGTGTGGGTGGTGGCAAAACCTCCAGACTAGAGCCAAAGGTCAAGGACGCTTCACTGGGCACACCCTTATTCCCCTATATAGTCACTTACTCTTGACCAGGGGCCTATAGGGAATAGGGTGCACTACTTTTGACCTCAGGGCCCATAGGGAACAGGGTGCACTACTTTTGCTCAGGGCCCATAGGGAATAGGGTGTACTACTTTGGGCTGGTGCACAATAGTGGTGCACTACTTTTTGAGGGAATAGGGTGCACTACTTTTGACCAGGGCCCAAGGAATAGGGTGAAACTACTTTTGACCAGGGCCCATAGGAATAATAGGGTGAAACTACTTCTGACCAGGGTCCTGTTCTCTCACAAACTCATTTTGTGGTGTTGGATTTTGAACTTCGGCAAAAGAGCTGGGTCCTAAATCAGACTTCTCACTACTTGATGATTTTGAAGGTGATATTAACAATGCACATGATGAGTATCACAGTAGTATGTTTATCTCCTATTGTGCTGTTTCTGGTTCTGAATACCCAAAATACCAGGCATTGTTCTGCATCAAAAAGGGCTTAGATGGTTGGCGTGGTAGGGGGCGTGACATGGGGCGTGGTATGGGGCGTGACAATGGGTGTGTGTGGCAGGGGTGTGACCGGGGCGTGACCGCGTGGCAATGGGTGGGGCAGGGGTGTGGCATGGGGTGTGGCAGGGAGTGTGTGGCAATGGGTGTGGTCGTGCCCACTGCATGGCAGAAATGTTGAGATAATTTTAGAGGCCCTCTTCTTTACACGGGGTATGTAGGCATGACTAGTTCCTGTTAAGAGATCAGAAGGACTAAAAGGAATTAAATAGTTGGAGTGTTTTTTTTCTTCTGAAATTGGATGAAAATCTGTTTAATAACAACACACAGCTTCAGTGATGGCTGAGTGAAGAATGCCTGGGGATGTGGGGAAATGGGTGATCAGCTGTCCCTCTTGAAGTTCCCCCTTTCATCATGTGTCTGCTGGGAAGTGGGCCGTGCCTATACAATGCGTCACCAGAGAATCGACTTCTAAATTGAGCAACATATATCATTTTCTGTCACTTGATTTGCAGAGAGAAAATGAAAAATGCCAGATGTAAACCACAAGAGGTGGGTTTGAACCGCAGAAGCAAAGAACAAGCTACTTACAGGCCGGAGAAATCTACCGTTAATTGACTGTTTCGTTTAGCGAATGGGTTCTGGACTCAGAATATGTTCTGACACACTAGTTCTAGCGTGCAAGACCCATGTTGCTACTGTGATTCCGTGGGAATGTGGCGTTTTGCAGAACGCTGATGGAAAACTGAGACGCGGTTTGTCAATCTCGGCATTGCATCCATCCAGACTCCGACACTGTGGCTGCCTGTGTCAGTCTGGGGGTGGGGCTCTCAATCAGAAATATCAGACCTCATAATGACCATGCTGCACTCACAAATGCATTTTAGTATGGCTTGCAGACTTAGAGATTAGCAACTGACCAGCCTCATCATGACCGACTGGCCTGTATCATACTCGACTAGCCTGTATCATGATTGACTAGCCTGTATCATGACCTGTAACAAGACTGACTAGCCTGTATCAAGACCATTGACCAGCCCTGTATCATGATTGACTAGCCTGTGCATCATGATTGACTAGCTCTGGGGTGATGTTTTAGCAACAGATTTAATATGAGCCTCCCCCAATCCTAACCTTAACCATTAGTGGAGTGAAATGCAACTGACCCAAAAATCAGCGTATAGGGGGCAACCTCACCCTACACCCCATGACACAGCTCAGTCAACACTGGTTGGCCTACCTTTGTATTGATCTCTCCTACAGGTGGTCTCTCTGGGGAAGAACGCCCGTGGATACCACTACATATCCCGTTCACCTGGCAGAGTCAATATACAGTACCAGTCAAAAGTTTGGGGCACACCTCACACTTTCTCAAGGGTTTTTCTTAATTTTTACTGTTATCTACATTGTACATCAAAACTATGAAATAACACATATGGAATCATGTGGTAACCAAAAAGTGGTAAAATCAAAATATATTGTAGAATTAATATTCTTCAAAGCAATCACCCTTTGCCTTGATGACAGGTTTGAGCACTTGGCATTCTCTCAACCAGCTTCTTATGAGGAATGTTTTTTCCAACAGTCTTGAAGGAGTTCCCACGTATAAAGCTGAGCACTTGTTGGCTGCTTTTCCTTCACTCTGCGGGTCCAACAAATCCCAAAACCTCTCAATTGGGCTGAGGCTGGGTGATTGTGGAGGCCAGGTCATCTGACGCAGCACTCCATCACTCTCCGCCTTGGTCAACCAGCCCTGGTACACACGCCTGGAGGTGTGTTGGGTCATTGTCCTGTAGAAAAACAAATGATAGTCCCAGGTACTCACCCAAACCAGATGGAATGGCGTATTGCCGCAGAATGCTATTGTAGCCATGCTGGTTAAGTGCCTTGGATTCCAAAAAACCTCAAAGTGGTACCAACAAAGCTGGAGGTGCAGTTAACTCTAATTAACTTATCCTTGGCAGCAGAGGTAACTCTGGGTATTCCTTTCCCTGTGGCGGTCCTCATGAGAGCCAATTTCATCATAGCTTATTTGAGCTGTTCTTGCCATAATTTGACTTGTGACTTTTACCAAATAGGGATATATTCTTGTATACCACCCCTACCTTGTCACAACACACCTGATTGGCTCAAACGATTAAGAAGAAAGGAAATTCCACAAATTAACTTTTAAAAATGCATTCCAGGTGACTCACCTCAGTGAAGCTGGTTGAGAGGTGCCAAGAGTGTTCAAAGCTGTCATCAAGGCAAAGGGTGGCTACTTTGAAGAAACTAAAATCCAAAAATATACTTTGGATTTGTTTAAC
>NW_025549825.1:10000-27230 GCF_905237065.1 Salmo salar | reverse complement strand
AGTAGGGTCCACATAGATACTAGTCATGCTGGTGTAGTCTATAGCTGAGCTGGTTAAACTGTAGTAGGGTCCACATAGATACTAGTCATGCTGGTGTAGTCTATAGCTGAGCTGGTTAAACTGTAGTAGGGTCCACATAGATACTAGTCATGCTGGTGTAGTCTATAGCTGAGCTGGTTAAACTGTAGTAGGGTCCACATAGATACTAGTCATGCTGGTGTAGTCTATAGCTGAGCTGGTTAAACTGTAGTAGGGTCCACATAGATACTAGTCATGCTGGTGTAGTCTATAGCCGAGCTGGTTAAACTGTAGTAGGGTCCACATAGATACTAGTCTTGCTGGTGTAGTCTATAGCCGAGCTGGTTAAACTGTAGTAGGGTCCACATAGATACTAGTCATGCTGGTGTAGTCTATAGCCGAGCTGGTTAAACTGTAGTAGGGTCCACATAGATACTAGTCATGCTGGTGTAGTCTATAGCCGAGCTGGTTAAACTGTAGTAGGGTCCACATAGATACTAGTCTTGCTGGTGTAGTCTATAGCCGAGCTGGTTAAACTGTAGTAGGGTCCACATAGATACTAGTCATGCTGGTGTAGTCTATAGCCGAGCTGGTTAAACTGTAGTAGGGTCCACATAGATACTAGTCATGCTGGTGTAGTCTATAGCTGAGCTGGTTAAACTGTAGTAGGGTCCACATAGATACTAGTCATGCTGGTGTAGTCTATAGCTGAGCTGGTTAAACTGTAGTAGGGTCCACATAGATACTAGTCATGCTGGTGTAGTCTATAGCTGAGCTGGTTAAACTGTAATAGGGTCCACATAGATACTAGTCATGCTGGTGTAGTCTATATCTGAGCTGGTTAAACTGTAGTAGGGTCCACATAGATACTAGTCATGCTGGTGTAGTCTATAGCTGAGCTGGTTAAACTGTAGTAGGGTCCACATAGATACTAGTCATGCTGGTGTAGTCTATAGCCGAGCTGGTTAAACTGTTGTAGGGTCCACATAGATACTAGTCATGCTGGTGTAGTCTATAGCCGAGCTGGTTAAACTGTAGTAGGGTTCACATAGATACTAGTCATGCTGGTGTAGTCTATAGCTGAGCTGGTTAAACTGTAGTAGGGTCCATTTCCATGAATCATGATGTCTGGTGTTGATGTATATGTATGATGTATATTGGTTGTCATTCAGAACCATTGATATGTTTTCTCAGTTGGTTCTCTGTCTCTATGTAATTCTCCTCAGTATCATTGATCAGCTCGGCCCTAATTGATGTTTTCAGTGATTAAATATGATTTATGGTGATGGGAAATAAAAAATCCAACACTAAACTTCATCTAGTAATAGTTTTCCTTTGTTATTTATTCCAAGGTGTGTCTTTAACTTGTAAATGGATTGTGTGGAGGTGAGCTAGTGGTGTGGCTGATAGAATAGAATGAAAAGGGAGGAAGAGGAAGAGGGGAGGAGTGAAGGGCTGTTAAAGAAACCAGATGAGGAAGAGAAAGATATTCAGGGGAATTACTGGTCTCTGTTCCAAATGGTTCCCTATTCCCTCCGTAGTGCACTACGGTGCTTCTGACCAGGTCTAAAGTAGTGTTCTACGTAGGGAATAGGGTGTAGATTTATTAGAATATCATGCTTTAGTGTTTGTCACAAAACAATATTAGATCTCCACCCACCCACACATTGTTATGTTGTCAAGTTGTTCCTCTGTGTTCCTGATTGAAAATCCATTAACAATGAATCACAAACTAATGATATTCCAGTTGTGTTTAGACATCTTCATGTCTGACGTCCCCCAGTTCTGTTCAGACCCATTGAACTGGGTCACATTGTAAATTGTACAATGTGTACAAGGGTACATATTAAGTTGTACTCTTGGCTGTAGTAGATGCCCTCTACTGTTTCCGTGTTGTCGATGTTGGTGCTTATGGGAAGTGATGGCGGGACCCTCCGGGACTCTGCCTTTGGCCAGGCACTTCAGGATGGCACCCTGGAGATTCCACCACCTGCATCACTCCCTGGGGCTGAAGACCTGGGACCTGTTCCTCACGTCGTCGTCGGCGACGAGGCCTTCCCTTTAAGACCCAACCTCATGAGGCCCTACGCTGGATGCCAGCTGCCATTGAGAGCAGGAGCACACCTTAACCCTTCCCTCTCTCATTAACGTCAGTATTATACACACCTGGCATGGTACATCAGGTGAGCAGGACCACACCTTAACCCTTCCCTCTCTCATTAACGTCAGTATTATACACACCTGGCATGGTACATCAGGTGAGCAGGACCACACCTTAACCCCTTCCCTCTCTCATTAACGTCAGTATTATACACACCTGGCATGGTACATCAGGTGAGCAGGACCACACCTTAAAACCCCTTCCCTCTCTCATTAACGTCAGTATTATACACACCTGGCATGGTACATCAGGTGAGCAGGACCACACCTTAAAACCCCTTCCCTCTCTCATTAACGTCAGTATTATACACACCTGGCATGGTACATCAGGTGAGCAGGACCACACCTTAACCCCTTCCCTCTCTCATTAACGTCAGTATTATACACACCTGGCATGGTACATCAGGTGAGCAGGAGCACTAATTAAGGTTATAGGACATACAGTTAGTATGATAACTAAGGGAAAGGGTAACCTAGGGTCCATACAAATAGTACAGTTTAACACCATGTTCACTGGCCTGACAAAATACAGGTGGGAAAAGAATGAATTAGGAAGAGAATGTGTTTTTACTTTCATCTTGTCTTAGATCTGCGAAGGTGTAGGGAAGAAATGAGCAGATTAAGTCTAAATGAGATATTAATAAACAACTGACTATGAAAACATCATTTAATAAGTATTCAAGTACAGGAACGAACATGACCGGTAAGTGTAAAAAATGTTTAAAAAAATACAACTATTGAAAGAGGTGTGTGTGCGTGTAAACATTTCAAAAAGAGCATCTGTGAATTCTTCAGTGTATGAGTTTCAATTCTGTCAATTCAGAAATCTATGTAACACTAATAATGAATGCTATCCCGAGACTTTATAAACTAATGACTATGAATTGACTGAATTTAAACGGAACAGACGTGTGTGAAAAGAAAGGTACAATGAGGGAGGTGAAGAACAACAACCAGACAACTCCTCTCCTCTTCCTGTCCTTCCTGTGAGCTGCTCGGCTAAATGGACTCCATCTCTGGAAGGGAACAACAAGCAGACAACTCCTCTCCTCTTCCTGTCCTTCCTGTGAGCTGCTCGGCTAAATGGACTCCATCTCTGGAAGGGAACAACAACCAGACAACTCCTCTCCTCTTCCTGTCCTTCCTGTGAGCTGCTCGGCTAAATGGACTCCATCTCTGGAAGGGAACAACAACCAGACAACTCCTCTCCTCTTCCTGTCCTTCCTGTGAGCTGCTCGGCTAAATGGACTCCATCTCTGGAAGGGAACAACAACCAGACAACTCCTCTCCTCTTCCTGTCCTTCCTGTGAGCTGCTCGGCTAAATGGACTCCATCTCTGGAAGGGAACAACAACCAGACAACTCCTCTCCTCTTCCTGTCCTTCCTGTGAGCTGCTCGGCTAAATGGACTCCATCTCTGGAAGGGAACAACAACCAGACAACTCCTCTCCTCTTCCTGTCCTTCCTGTGAGCTGCTCGGCTAAATGGACTCCATCTCTGGAAGGGAACAACAACCAGACAACTCCTCTCCTCTTCCTGTCCTTCCTGTGAGCTGCTCGGCTAAATGGACTCCATCTCTGGAAGGGAAGAACAACAACCAGACAACTCCTCTCCTCTTCCTGTCCTTCCTGTGAGCTGCTCGGCTAAATGGACTCCATCTCTGGAAGGGAAGAACAACAACCAGACAACTCCTCTCCTCTTCCTGTCCTTCCTGTGAGCTGCTCGGCTAAATGGACTCCATCTCTGGAAGGGAACAACATCCAGACAACTCCTCTCCTCTTCCTGTCCTTCCTGTGAGCTGCTTGGCTAAATGGACTCCATCTCTGGAAGGGAAGAACAACAACCAGACAACTCCTCTCCTCTTCCTGTCCTTCCTGTGAGCTGCTTGGCTAAATGGACTCCATCTCTGGAAGGGAAGAGAAAAACAACACATACAAGCTTAACATAATAGAAAAGAGATTGAGATTTATGTTAATTAAATACTGCTTGTATAGTGTAGTTAGAGGCATAAATATTGGAACAGTGCAGTAAAGTTGGTAATACTTGCTGTTTACTCATGGAATTTGTATTTCAGAGATAAAGATGAATATGACAGGAAAATATTTAGACAGTAAACTGTTGTTTAGGGATATTTTCTAACCTAGAAACAACAGCTGTACATTTGCCTCATATTAATACTTTGATCTGAAATACCAATTAGCCTACATGACTATACTGTAAAGAATGACCTACTTCACTGTGGCAACACTTATGACACTACCTGTGATGTGGAGAAGAAAAAAAACGTACCATTGAACTCGGCTTGGAAAAGCAGCTGATCCATTTTAACTTTGACTGCTGCTTTTCTTTGCTGAGGCAGCCTCTTCAGGGTTGTGGCACCAGGCTCATGGCAAAGAGGGTCTCTTCATCCTCCTTCCTGTGAGCATCAGGTTGGGCTGCATCCCTCTCGACGGCTTGGAGGAGCCTCTGCTGAAATGAGTTGAGTGGATCTGGAACCTTCGATGACGCCTGGTGTGACGTTGTTCCTCTTCGTTTCTCTCTCTGTTTGTCTCCACGGCCACATCCTGTTCAACGAGGTCCTCAGTGGTCACATCCGTGAGGTTCATAATAATCTCAGGTGGTCCTAGATCCAGAGGTGCTTCCTCCATTTCATCGTCTTCCATGGCTGCACCGATGGTGGTCATACTTGTGGATGATGTAGACATTGTAGAGGGTCTCGCTGCAGCGGTGGTGGTCATACTTGTGGATGATGTAGACATTGTAGAGGATCTCGCAGCACCGATGGTGGTCATACTTGTGGATGATGTAGACATTGTAGAGGGTCTCGCAGCACCGATGGTGGTCATACTTGTGGATGATGTAGACATTGTAGAGGGTCTCGCTGCAGCGGTGGAGGCGATGGTCGCAGTTGTAGGTGACATTGAGGGTCTTGATGCACCGGTGGGGACAACACTTGTGGATGATGTAGTAGAGGGTCTGGCTGTAAAATTGCCACTCGTTGCCCAAGGCACAATAAATGGATCCAGAAAAGAAAGAATGTGGCAGAAGCACCAAGGCTGCTGGCCTGAAGCTGCTGACCCAGACCTCTTCTTCTCTTTCTCTGTCCTTCTCTCTCTCTGATACCTGTCCCTGAGTCCTCTCCACTTCCTCCTCCAGTCTTCTTCTACATAGACATGATAAGCCAAACCATTACCTAGCATACCTATAGTTATTAGATAGCTATCATGGATATGTCACCTACTGTACACACACACACACACACACACGGTTATCTGACCAAATTATCAGGGGTACAGTAGTATCTACCATTTCTAGGACTATTTATGACATACACACTCACTCTTTCAAACATGATTATTTGGTAAAGTTATCAGGGGTAGTAACTAGCATAATTTATTTGACTATTTCTTTCACACACACACACCTCATTGGCTAGGTTAGCAAGCTAGGTTAGCTAGCTAGCTAACTAGCCACATCTAGCACGTGCTCACTACTAAACTGACCTTGCAATCCTACTATTGTGGACACTTGTCTCCAAGCAGCATGTTTTGTGTTTATGTCCCTGTAGCTGTCAGCAGTTGTGTCAAAAAGACACGGTTTTGAGGATACTGCGAAAATGATTCTCTCCTCCATGTGTACAACCGCATGCGACCATCTGCAAAAGGTACCTGCATCAGTATCGTTGCCTAGCTGCGCAAAATGTTACGTAGCAGTGATGCAATGACGCAGTCGGTGTGTTCGAAGCGTCAGTATAGTTGCCTAGCTACGCAAAATGTTACGTAGCAGTGATGCAATAACGCAGTCGGTGTGTTCGAAGCGTCAGTATAGTTGCCTAGCTGCGCAAAATGTTACGTAGCAGTGATGCAATGACGCAGTCGGTGTGTTCGAAGCGTTAGTATAGTTGCCTAGCTGCGCAAAATGTTACGTAGCAGTGATGCAATGACGCAGTCGTTGTGTTCGAAGCGTAAGTGACACGTTATACAAAATAAGAATTGTTCTTATCAGCCTGACTAGGGCTGGGCGATATATCGATATAAAAATATATCGATATATATTTTAAATGTGATATGAAATTAGACAATTTCGCATATATCGATATAGTTCAAATGTACGCTTTGATCCTTGCTCCAAGCAAGCTGCAGACCCGGAGCTCTCTGCGCTGCTCCCCGCGCCTCCTCTTTCATGCACAGAGGGCGGAGGGGCAGGAACAGACACTTCAACAAACATGGAGGAAGCAACAGCGTCTGCGGAGCGTTTTGACGAGGAATTGGTTAGTAAAAGAAAAAGCATTGGCTCAGTCATTTGGAGATGGTTCGGATTCAAAGTATCAGATGAGCAACAAAATCACGTTATATGTAGGCAGTGCCATAAAAAAAGTTACAGCCAGGGGTGGAAGCACTACAAATCTTTTTCACCACCTAAAACAGTGGCACAAACTGCAATACGAAGAGTGTGTGAAACTGCGCGCTGCAGAAGCCCCAGCAGCAAGCCGTCGACAACCCGAAAAAGTACCAGCCCCGAAACAAAGCTCACTGCAAACTTCATTTTCCCGCAGTGTGCCTTTATGAAAAGAAAATTGGCAAGTGGTGTACTATAACTACAGCGGTGTCCTATCACATTGCTAAAGATATGGTCCCTGTTGCAACTGTGGAACAAGTCGGATTCAAAAAAGCTACTGAAAACTATGGACCCGAGATATGAGCTTCCCAACTACTTTACACGAGAAGCACTGCCACAAATGTCCACTGAAGTCAGGCAGAGCCTTGCTGACCGGCTCGCTAACGGGACCCATTTTGGCGTTGACCAGCGATATGTGGGTCGAGCAGGACAATGTGAGCCTTTACATGAAGCGTGACATGTTCACTTCATTCAACAACTGGGGGAGATGAAAACAGCGTCGTGTCTCCAAAACAAGTTATTTCCCCCCAGGATCACACCGGTGAGCATATAGCTGAGGCCTCGCAGGACGCAAGCTGGGAAACTCCAAGAAAAGCATCCGGTTGCTATAACAACCGCCAACGGGAGCGACGTGGTCAGAGCGGTGGAGCTGAACGATGAGGATGCAGTGCTTCGGTCAGACTACACTTGGCTATTGGGGAGTGCAGTGTTTTATTAAGGAGTATTCACATATTTTACTTTAAATAAAAAAACATATTAAAATATTAGTTTTTTATTATTTTCCTTTGTGTCTGTCTGCAACTTGTTTTGTTTTATGCTGCTGTCTTGGCCAAAAATGGATTAATAAAACACAAAACATAAAGTGCTAAAAGTAAAATCCCTTACAATACAGGATGGTAGATTTCAGAACCATATTTATTAGGTTATTGGATAAGAATTAGTGATGCATTGATGTGTTTACCACTTTAATGTTACAGCTGGTAAAGGTGAGGTAATTATGACTTTAAAATGCTGGTTAGCCTGTTGATATCATCAAGGTAACATATTTAGTTATTATGATAGACTATAGTTTTTTCTCTGGATTGAAGAGCCAACTGCAAAGTAACTAGAAACTAATGTTGACACGTAGGTAGGCCTAAACATTGTGGAGTTTTTAGTGGAGTAGAAATATGAAGTAGCATTAAATACTAAGCATAAATACTAAGAACAAGAACGAAACATCAGTAAATGTACATACAGTATAGTCATCATTTATAAATTATACACAAATAATAATACATACAAATCACTTACAGGATTCAAATTCACAAAATAAATGAATATAATATTTGATATTTATGATTAGGACTGGCGTTGATTTAAAAAAATAAACTATGAAACAAGAAAATATTAATGTAGAATATTTCTAAAGCTTGATTTTGGAAAGCACTTAGTTGTATGAGTATGTTAAAGTGAAAACAGAGTCAAATTTTCTCGCATAAGCACATTTGTTTAATAGTTTTTTATGATTCTGACAGGACATGGCATGAATGACAAGCGCGTCACCCGGGCCATTTCTCTGTGCAAGAGAATTGTAAGCTGTTTTTGGTACAGCTGGAAGAAAAGGAGACATCTTGCTGAAGTCCAGATTCAGCTGGGTCTGCCAAGTCACCAACTCATAACCGAGTCTGCCACACGCTGGGGATCAAGGCAGCAGATGATAGAGAGAGTCCTGGAGCAGGAAGGAGCACTGGCCAAAGTCCTGTCTAATGACAAAAGACCAGGCACCTTGTCCCTACCTGGCAGGACTTAGAGGTCCTAGAAGCAGTCCAAAAGGTCCTGAAACCTCTCCAGGACTTTACCGATGCTTTGTCAGGTGAGGAGTACGTCACTCTATCATATGTAAAACCTGTGCTGCACCTTTTAACGAAAGTCTCCTGGCATGTGAAGAGGGTGATAGCGAGCTTTGCAAATCGATCAAGACCAGCATTGTTGAGTACCTCAACCGCAAGTATTCTGACCCAGCCACTACTGACCTATTGGAGATGGCTTCATTTGTGGATCCACGCTTCAGGGCCACCTATATCCCAAGTGAAAAAGTTGATGCATTGAAGCACAGAGCTGTCTTGGAGGTGGAGACGCTACTGGCTGATCAGAGCAGCTGTCAACCGCCTCACCTACGTGTGCCAACTGTGCCTGAGCCTGCAGATGGAGAAGCAGCAGTGGCACCAAAAGCTAAGACACTGGCAAGCTTCTTCAAGCAGCGCACAGCCACCACCACTGCGCCACCAACCAAGAGCGAGGCTATTGAAAATGAACTGTCAAGTTACTTGCAGTCAGCAAGTGTGGAGAGTGACACTGATCCCCTCAAGTGGTGGAAGGATCATGAAGTTGTCTTTCCAGCTCTGAGCCACCTGGCAAAAAAAAGTATCTCTTGGTACCAGCTACCAGTTCACCCTCCGAAAGGGTTTTCAGCTGCAGTGGCAATATCGTGACCTGCCACAGAGCATCTCTGAAGCCGGATGCCGTTGACAGGCTGGTGTTTCTCGCACAAAATCTTTAAACGAAGGAGGACACGCTTGTCTTCTAATGTCTACCTCAAGACAGCATTACTGTTTATCAAAGTAAAAAAAGAGGGGAAAATGTTTATTGAGTTGATAGTCTGTTTCTTGTGCAACTGGTTGAGGCTGTTCAGATAAGAAATTGAGTTAACAAAAAGCAAATGGTAATCTCAGGCTGATGTTTAAAAAACATTTTCTCAAACTGAGCACTTTATTTTGTTCTTTATTTATATATAATTGCTGCCCTTAATAGTGTTTTTCATAGTTTATTATTTTGTAATGTTCGTTATTTGCATCTGTGGATTTGTTAGAAAGGAGAAGAAATCTGTAAATTGATTTTAATAAGCCATTTAAAGTTGTCAAACTAAAAAAAAAGTTGACTTTTCTCATAAATATATATAATATTTATTTCAGAAAAAGATAGGCCTATTTTATAGGCTATTTTTGTTTAAGATATTTGTATTTATTTAAATGTGCACCTTATGGAGCTTTGATTTCCAAAAGGTCGTCCTGTTGTTCTACAGTGTTTATGTTTACATGTTGTTGTTATTTGAACAGCTGAGCATTTAATCTGAACCAGGTGAAGAGCCCTGTTTATTATTTATTCATTTGATTTTTCAACTGTTCACTGAAATAGCCGCTTTCAATAAAACTACTTGAGACATGTCATATCTGGCTTTGACTTTGACTGAACATTTGCTCTCACTTTGCGGAAAAATATCAGGATATATATCTTATATCGATATTCAGCCTAAATATATCAGGATATGACTTTTGGTCCATATCGCCCAGCCCTGCCTACCAGACATCTTCTTGAGAGAAGATAAGGTCAGGGACTCCTGTCTTACTCTCCGTCATGTTGAAATAGGTTTCTGTCACTGTCTTACTTTCTTCTCTCCACACCACTGTGATCTATATAGTGGTGTTGGCTGGTCTCCACACCACTGTGATCTATATAGTGGTGTTGGCTGGTCTCCACACCACTGTGATCTATATAGTGGTGTTGGCTGGTCTCCACACCACTGTGATCTATATAGTTGTGTTGGCTGGTCTCCACACCACTGTGATCTATATAGTGGTGTTGGCTGGTCTCCACACCACTGTGATCTATATAGTGGTGTTGGCTGGTCTCCACACCACTGTGATCTATATAGTGGTGTTGGCTGGTCTCCACACCACTGTGATCTATATAGTGGTGTTGGCTGGTCTCCACACCACTGTGATCTATATAGTGGTGTTGGCTGGTCTCCACACCACTGTGATCTATATAGTGGTGTTGGCTGGTCTCCACACCACTGTGATCTATATAGTGGTGTTGGCTGGTCTCCACACCACTGTGATCTATATAGTGGTGTTGGCTGGTCTCCATACCACTGTGATCTATATAGTGGTGTTGGCTGGTCTCCACACCACTGTGATCTATATAGTGGTGTTGGCTGGTCTCCACACCACTGTGATCTATATAGTTGTGTTGGCTGGTCTCCACACCACTGTGATCTATATAGTGGTGTTGGCTGGTCTCCACACCACTGTGATCTATATAGTGGTGTTGGCTGGTCTCCATACCACTGTGATCTATATAGTGGTGTTGGCTGGTCTCCACACCACTGTGATCTATATAGTGGTGTTGGCTGGTCTCCACACCACTGTGATCTATATAGTTGTGTTGGCTGGTCTCCACACCACTGTGATCTATATAGTGGTGTTGGCTGGTCTCCACACCGCTGTGATCTATATAGTTGTGTTGGCTGGTCTCCACACCACTGTGATCTATATAGTGGTGTTGGCTGGTCTCCACACCACTGTGATCTATATAGTTGTGTTGGCTGGTCTCCACACCACTGTGATCTATATAGTTTATTATCATAGTTTCTCACAGATCCTGGCTTCCACTGTTAGAATGGCTGGGCGAGAGGTGGTCGGCCTTTTTTCATATCCTGAGAGAGAGAGAGGATATATTACATAAAGTTATCACAGATGCAAACAATTTAAAACAGTATAGTAAATATGATTTATATTTTCTAGTCTGAGAGGTTCTGAATAGAACCTGTTTCCAAACAGTATGAATAATAACAATGACTGGGCTGATGGGCACTTCAGTGAGTTGGAGCCTTTGATTGCCCTGCCTCTGGGAGCCTGTCGACTTGTTACATGATTACTGAGTGAAAGAGAGCCTATGAAAGTTTTCATGGAGGGTGGGTGCCCCCTGGTGGCTGAACCTGAGATCAATGAGAGAACTTGTCAGAAAAAACGACTTCTCTGTCATTGTACAAAGTAGAGAGTGGGGGAAAAAATGTGTAAAAATGTATACAGAGGCTCTGGAATTTGTCATAAAAAAATTAAAATTAAAATTGTGAAAAAGGATTAAAATAAAGTTCCAACAGTACATGAGATGATCAGACTGAACCAACTGCTATCTTCAAATGTTTATTCAGTTAGGAAACAGAGGATGTATTACATAAAGTTATCACAGAATTAAAGTTATCACACAATTAAATAATAAATCCTCACTCACACAGACAAACATGGCTTCATTATTGTTCACAGTTTATTATCATAGTTTCTCACAGATCCTGGCTTCCACTGTTAGAATGGCTGAGCGAGAGGAGGTGGGGCTTTTTTCATAGCCTGAGAGAGAGAGAGAGACATTCAGTTTTACTAGAGGGGTTGGGTGCGCCCCCTGTTGGCTGAACCCGGGTGGGAGGTTCCCCCTTAGCAAGCAATGGACCCCAGCACACCACTGAAGCCATTAAGAACTATATTCAAAAAACACACCTGGTAACCTGTTCAGGGTAACCAGGCACACGGCTCAACATAGTTCAATGACAGAGACTGTGGACTTTGAATAATTTTGGGTAAAAAAAAAACAATTGTGAAAATTAATAAAATAAAGTTGCAGCTGTCTTTGATATGCTCAAAATTAACTAACTGCTATCTTGAAATGTAGAGAAAGTGTTTTAAAATAGGCATCCAATCATTTGAAAATTAGTCGAAAGGCTAAGTGATTCTCTTCCTGAGAAGAAGCTGACAGCCTTCAAACAGAGCAAAAAAAGTGGTCCCAAACAATATGTCAAAATGAATAAAAAAATTATACAGCTGTCTTTAATAAGATCAAACTGAACTAACTGCTATCTTGAAATGTTGAAAAAGGGTTTTTAAATAGGCATCCTGTGGTTCGGGCTATGTATTTAGGTAGAGGGGTGTTTGGTTTATGTGGTTCGGGCTATGTATTTAGGTAGAGGGGTGTTTGGTTTATGTGGTTCGGGCTATGTATTTAGGTTGAGGGGTGTTTGTTTTATGTGGTCAGGGGTTTGTTAGAACATAGACTATGTTAGTGTATTTCTATGTTCTGTCTTGTCTATTGTAGTTCTATGTTTAGTTTATTGGGGTTGGACCTTCAATTGGAGGCAGCTGGTTATCGTTGCCTCTGATTGAAGGTCCTATAATTAGGAGTTTGTTAGTCATGGGGGTTTTGTGGCAGATTGTTGCTGTGTATAGCTTTGTGCCTTACTGGCCTGTTCTTTGTCCTTTAATAAAAGAAGATGAGTTTACATTTTCCCGCTGCGTCTTGGTCTAAACCCTACAACACCTGTGACATTTACATTAGGGTGTATTGTTAGATACTACTGCAGTGTTGGAACCAGGAACACAAGCATTTCACTACACCCACAATAACATCTACTAAATATGTGTATGTGACCAATAACATTTTTATTTGATTGTATTTTTGAAAGTGTTACATAATTCTCAATCCGCTTTGCGTCGTGCCTAAAAACAGCACTTAGCCGTGGTACTGTATATTAGCCATATACTGTCACCACTTCCACCGAAGTCATTTCCTCTCCTTGTTCGGCGGTCGGCGTCACCGGTCTTCTAGTCATTGTCGATCCACTTTTTTCATTTTCCATTTGTTTTGTCTTGTTTTCTTACACATCTGGTTTCCATTTCCATCATGAATTGTTGTGTATTTAACCCTCTGTTCCCCCATGTCCTTGTGTGGAATTGTTTGTTTGTAAGTGCTTGTACTCTGTTACTGGTGCGCATCGGGTTTTGTACCCATGTAGGTTCGTTTTGTATTAAACTGCTCCGGCTATTACCTATCTCTGCTCTCCTGCGTCTGACTTCACTGCCACCAGGTCCGCAATCCTTACATATACCACACCTCCTCAGGCCTTATTGCTTATTAGAACACATAAGTGTATTATAAGGCATTATAAAGGTCATTAAAATAATTATAATATGTACTTCATAGAAACTGTTACCATTTATATTCTAATAACTCACATTTTAAGATTCATTATTTCATTTATTCCATGTTAAGGGCTCTAACCAAGGAACAAGACTATTTGTCTCCCTCTTGATGTTGCATGCAGTTCCTCTCTCTCTTCCTCCCTCCCTCTAACCCCTCCCTCCCTCTAACCCCACCCCTCTGGCAGAACCAGGAAATCCCTCCCCCTTCACAAACTCTCTTCTGAGGAAACGAAACTGATCTGAGTCTCTGTGTCGTCTGTCTGTGTGAGAGTGAACAACCGTCCAAATGGCTCAACAGGGAGTTCTGCTGGACCAGGACCAGTTCTGTTGTTCTGTCTGTCTGGATCTACTGAAGGAACCAGTCACCATCCCCTGTGGACACAGTTACTGTAGGAGCTGTATTGAGGGCTGCTGGGATCAGGATGTTCTGAAAGGGGTCTATAGCTGTCCTCAGTGCAGACAGACCTTCAGTCCGAGGCCTACGCTGAGTAAAAATAACATGTTGGCTGAGCTGGTGGAGAAACTGAAGAAGACAGGACTCCAGGCTGCTCCCCCTCCGTCTCTGTGCTATGCTGGACCTAGAGATGTGGCGTGTGATGTCTGCACTGGGACCAGAAAGCAGAAAGCCCTCATGTCCTGTCTGGCGTGTCTGGCCTCTTACTGTGAGACTCACCTCCAATCTCACTACGAATCTCCTGCTTTGAAGAAGCACAAGCTGGTCAAAGCCACCGCACAACTACAGGAGAAGATCTGCTCTCATCATGACAAACTGCTGGAGGTTTACTGTCGTACCGATCAGCACTGTATCTGTTATCAGTGTTTGATGGATGAACATAAAGGCCATGATACAGTGTCAGCTGCAGCAGAGAGGACTGAGAAACAGGTAAGACCAGAACAACTTGTTGGTGACTGTCTGATAAACAAAGAATTAAAGATACAGTAGGAACTAAGGCTGTTTGAATATGAGATCATTGAAATGAAATGAATCCTCAGCAGAACAAATATGAACACAAACCTTGAGTATATTGATATGTCAACCCAGATTCTCTAAATGTATCACCATTTTATAATGTCAAAGACTATTATCATTCTGAATGCCCTTTTATGAGTCCAAAGTTCAGTCTCAACCTGTTGATACATGTAGTCCTACCATAAAAACTATAATCATTCACATAGCAACAAATAAATATCATTTAGTAAATGGACCATCCATTTTTTTAGATCTTCCTCTCTATGGGCCCTATGTCACATTACTATACTATTGATCTACTGGACTAATAAAGCTTGATAGCTGATTGAAGAGTGATTCTCCACAGAGGCAGCTGGGGATGAGTCAGCAGAAGGTCCAGCAGAGATTCCAGGAGAGAGAGAAGGAGCTGAAGGAGCTCCAACAGGCTGTGGAGTCTCTCAAGGTGAGTATTGTTGACCAGAGGAGACACACCATTTCACCTGTCTCCTCCAGGCAGAGAGAGAGAGAGGTAGAGGGGCCCCTATCCAATCCCACTGACCCCACTGTTGGGAACAGGTTGTCACTGCTGAGGCAGTGAAGAAAGTAAAGGAGGATGGGTCAAGGCTGAGGGATGCTGAGAGGATCCCTGTGAGTAGTAGATCTGTGACAGCACAGAGGGATGGGCCAACCAGTGATATATGCTTCAGTAAGGTTGGCTTCTTAGTGTTCATAGCAAATGGTTATCAACTGTACCGCAGAAATGGAATGTAAATCACAGGAAAAAAAATATGTTTTGGTGGCAGCTGCAGAGAAGTATTTGGTCATACTAGATTTGACTTCAGAAGAGTTCCAGGGTGTGTTGAGTGGTGGTGTCCCGTCCTCCCAGGCCGGTGGCCTGGTTACAGGAGCAGATCGGGTCAAAGTAGTGGAATGGGGTAGTGGGTTTTAATGAGTGTAGGGTTAGTTGGCCTGGTGCAGGAGCAGATAGGGTCAAAGTAGTGGAATGGGCTAGTGGGTTTTAATGAGTGTAGGGTTAGTTGGCCTGGTGCAGGAGCAGATAGGGTCAAAGTAGTGGAATGGGCTAGTGGGTTTTAATGAGTGTAGGGGTTAGTTGGCCTGGTGCAGGAGCAGATAGGGTCAAAGTAGTGGAATGGGCTAGTGGGTTTTAATGAGTGTAGGGTTAGTTGGCCTGGTGCAGGAGCAGATAGGGTCAAAGTAGTGGAATGGGGTAGTGGGTTTTAATGAGTGTAGGGTTAGTTGGCCTGGTGCAGGAGCAGATAGGGTCAAAGTAGTGGAATGGGGTAGTGGGTTTTAATGAGTGTAGGGTTAGTTGGCCTGGTGCAGGAGCAGATAGGGTCAAAGTAGTGGAATGGGGGTAGTGGGTTTTAATGAGTGTAGGGTTAGTTGGCCTGATGTTGTCATTAGCTTATTGGGTTGAAAGGCTGTGAGGTTGAGCATCCCACTGCTACTGTTCTAGATGACTGTTGGGAATATACTAGTAGACAAGGCAGTGGTTTTGGTTGGACAGTTGGAAAGCTTGCTGATGAGAGTAGTTTCAGGGAGTTGGAGGTTGGCCCTTTCTGTGGTGATAGGGGATGTTCCTCCATGGTTACTCCCAGATCCTGTTGTTGATCTAACCTTGGTAGACAAAAGGAAAGATTGGGTCAGAAGTCAGTGATAAAGGGAAACTGGTTGACAATTACATTGGTAGAAGTTGTTATGCTTTTTTACCTCTTTTCACAGATGGATCCAAGGGCCCAGATAGTGGGCCCACAGGAGCAGGTGTTTACCTTCCTGAATGTGATGTGCAGATATGTAGAAGACTAACAGATGAACTGTCAGTGTACTCAGTTGAACTGTTGGTGATAATAGTTGTCCTCCAGTGGGTGGAGGACGTACAGCCTGTTAGAATTATAGTATCCTCAGATTCTCTGTCTGTATTGAATAGTTTATCATCTGGTAAATCTATTAGGAGTGACCTACTATTGGAGGTATTAATGTTATTATGGAGAATTGAGAGAATGGGTCTAGTAGTGAGATTCTGCTGGGTCCCAGCACATTCAGGTGTGGAATGGAATGAAATTGTAGACTAGTTAGCTAAAATAACTTTAAAACAAGATCTAATATATATTAATGTTCCACTGGGTAGAGGTGAGGACAAATGTGAGATCAGAGACATTTTGATAGATGTGTGGCAGAAGAGATGGGACTCTGAGCACAAGGGACGGCATTTATATGCCCTCCAAAGAAAGGTCGGTGGACCAAGGTTCAAAGGTCAGATTAGGAAGGAAGAGGTGGTGTTTCCTCGATTGTGTTTAGGACATTGTACATTGAACTGGTCCTTCCATCTGGTTGGCAGCATGTGAATGGTTTGTGTCTGGAGGGTATTGTCAATGAAACGGTGGAGCATGTGTTGTTATATTGTTGTAAGGATGTTGAAGAGATGGAAAGATTGAAGTGTAGGGTCATTGAGGGTCTATTAGAAGTTAGTAGGGATCTTTTTTATTTTCTCAGAAGTACTGAGTTAGGTAGGAGGATTTAGAAATGGTGTAAACCGTGATTGAACACACTCCAGCACAGTAGGAGGCGCCACGCTCCTTTAACGTTGGTTTGAGGACCGCCATTATACCATAGAAGAAGAAGAAGTTGGTAACGTGAGGTTTTGTCGTTCGTAAAGAGTGCAGCTATTCTTTTGCCTATTTTCCAAATGTATTTTGTCATGGTGGGAGGGTTTGTTTATCGGTTTCCGCTGTTTATCGGTTAGAGTTGAGGAGGGAGTAGGGTAGTTTGATGTCCTCAACCGAGTGGAGAAGAAACGCTGTCTCTTCAGGTGCGTTGTGGAGAATGGTGTGGAGGAATTATTGATCCTGGTCGGTGAACAGGTGGGAGAGGAACATATACACTCTGTATCCAGA